>NW_019384612.1:715250-734259 GCF_000671375.1 Centruroides sculpturatus | reverse complement strand
ATCCTACGATTTATAGAATTCTACCAAATGATAAGAAGAAAGGAAACCGTAACAATAGTACAGGAGTGTATTCTATTCCTTTAAGTGACCACTGTTTTAATTCAGATCTCGTTTACGTTGGTGCCACTATGAGACTTTTAAAACAGAGGCTTAAAGACCATCTTTGTTTACATTCTTGTTTTCTTTCATTGAGAATTTCGGAATATGGTTGAATATGATGCTCCTTTTAACGTTTGCAATTCTCTCCCAATCATTGTCTAACTCACAAAGTTCAAAGTAGTTGAAAGGATACATTAACCTGATGTATAACTAAAGACAAGCGGAGACACTGATTGGTCGACCACTGGTTGCCATAAGCTATATATAAGGTCAGTTTGAGCGGGAAAATTGAAGGTGGCTAAGAGGAGATAGATATCGTCTGGCCAACGAGAAGTAGATTTGTCTCACTAACGATAATTTGTGATCACCGGAAGTGCTACTGCATCGTAGTGTTTTCCTAAATGATCTGATATGAGATACATTCATTGGCACTATGGATTCGGACACCATTTATTGGACTATTAACTTTAATAACTTGACTCGTCGGTACCTAAATGTTTAGTATTTTAATATTAATTTAATGCAAATGTATATATACCCAATAATATTAAACAGAAAAAATAAATATATTCAATAAAAATCTTTGTTTTAACGAATGTACAATGTTGCGGCTCAGTAAATATGTCAATACTGAAATGAAAATCAGTTTAGCATAGGGAAAATTGGGGAATTACACTGCGAAATAGCGAATTGCACAGCGGCATTATTGTGAATCGGTGTAAATTGAGCTGGCATAAACCAAGGGCTACCTGTATTGCACTCACTTTTTCTGTGTTTCAACTCACTTTTTTCACTTTTTCAGAGTGGAAATGGCACTCTCAGGCCTGTATATATCATTTTACATTTATTATTGCATATAAAAAAAATATAAATCTAGTTAACATATAACTTCTAAAAAATCAAGTTTCATAACTTTTTTAAAACAAGCAAATTTTGACATTAATTACAGAAAATTTTAAAAATTTTTGGATAAGAATATAAATTCAAATATGTATATTAATATATACTCATTTCCATAAAAGTTGGTGCACCAAGGAGTTGTCAGAATCAAAAGAAATTGTACGTGTGAGTGCAATGGTGATATAAGCAAGTGATTACAAAATGAAAGCAAAAGGATCATTTATTGCAGAAAAAACTACAAATGAAAGGAGGATCTACTACCCCATTGGATCACCTCTAGTATGAATACACAATGTGATACGGGTGGGCATATAGGTGCCGTATGGTGTCCTGTGGCATCTCAGTCCACAGTTGCTGCAAGCAGTTCTTGAGTTCAGCCAAACTCCCAGGCCAGGGATGACAAACATTTTTTGAGTCTGTATGCCATATAGTAAGCATACTTATCTTTAAAAATGTTTATGCATGATAAAGTTCTAGACTTCAAATAACTATGTTTAAATAAATAAAATGAATATGCTTTAATTAGAGTAACTATAAGGAAGCTGATTGAAAAAAAAGGATGGTTGGGTCATAAACCAAAAGGATGATTGAAAAAGACATATGATAAACACAAATTGTATGATACATTATGTGCCAGATGATCTCTCCAACGTGCCACTTCGTGACCATAGGTTCCCCACCCTTGTCCTAGGCTGTCCAAGTTGGTGTCCCAGACATCTTTGATTGGTGATAAAACAGGGGAAAGGGCAGGCAGAGAAGTGTGGCAACGTGGAGGAGGCAGTCCTGTGACATCCTTGCTTTGTGTGATTGAGCATAATCATTTTATCTTTTGTCAGGAATAATACATATTAACTAAAAATAAAATAGTCATACACCTATGTAATAAAAATATAGTATCACAATTCTATGATGTACCATTATATGACATCACTGAAGAGAGGTTGAAAATACAAGCCAACCTGAAATGCATCTGAATTAAAAAAGTGTTTTAAATAAACCGTAAAGTTTTCTAACTAATTGCTGTTTGGTTGTCTACCAAAATTATTGTTTGGATTGCAAGGACACTACATACAGAATTTGAAGATACAGCAACCATACCTTCTACATTAAGATTATGTGAAGTTTCCAAGCAGAGAAGAATTTGCCAATCTTGCTATGGAATTTTCCTCATTGTGTTGGTGCAATAGATGGTAAACATATACAAATGGTTTGCCCTCCAAATATAGACTATATTATAATTATAAAGGCAACTTTAATAAAGTTTTCCTAGCTGTAAGCGATGCCAAATATAGATTTATATACATTGATATAGGAGGATTTGGTGGAAGAAGGGATGGTGGTATATTTTCCCATTCAAGTCTTGGCAGATTGCTGGAAACAGAAAAATTAGATTGGCCACAAGCATCACCAATAAGTGGAATGCCTGATAACCTACCATATGTTATGGTTGATGATGAGGCATTTCCATTAAAAACTTATTTACTTTAACCATACCTGACAGACAGTTAACAACAAAAATGAATATTTAACTACAGACACAGCTGAGCTATATGTGTAGTAGAAAATACATTTGGTATTCTTTCTGCACATTGGAGAAGCTTGAATGCAGATGCATTCAAGCTTCTCCAGAAACTGTGGATAGCATCATAAAATCTTGTCTCTCTCTGCATAATTTCTTGATAAAAGAAAGTAAAGTTAATGCAGAGATGAAATAATATTGTCCCCCATATTTTACTGACAAAGAGGCTGCTGATAATACTATTGTAAAAGTTCAGAGGAGAAACTTCCTCAAAGACCAAGTCAACAGCATAATTATTCACAATGTGCAAGAGACATTAGAGAACAATTTGCTACTTATTTTCTTGAAAATAATATTTTACAATGGCAATTAAATTATGTAAATCATATTGAATAACAAATGTATAATAAAATGTAAAAATCAGAAATAAAATAATTTTTAAATATTAGAATTTTTTATTTGCATAATTTTATTATATGTTATGTACATGATTATGTAAAGAACAAATTATCTATAACATTTCAATCTTAAAGCAAGCCTCTGCTCGCTTTTGTGGCGACAGGTTTCTTAAATCGCTCAGCTAAACTGACACAATAATGATAGAGTTCATCTTTTTGCTGTTTGTTTAGCATTGTCTCTGTTAGTTGAATTAAATTATGCACATCATCTTATTTTTTTCCGATGTTTTGGTAGAGTCGATGATACTTCTGTCAATGATGATGTGCATGGTACCAATACATTGAATATATATATATATATATATAGTAGATGAAAAAATTATACTACAAATAATAAAATTAAAACATGAACATAGACTTAAGAATATAGGTATAAACTAAAGGAAAAATATTTAATGTATGTAAGAGCATTTAACATTATTATTAAATAATTTGAGATAAGGAATGATTAATTTACTAACAACATATAAGCCATATATTAACTTTAGGATAGAACACAACAATATATTACATTGAAACACTTTGAAAATCTGGACTTCCTGGATAGGACAACTGATTATACATCTCTCCCAAATCTTCGCTGTGTGTGACATCATTTAATGGAGATTGCTACAAGTTCTAATAAAATAAAGAAAAAGTATTTAAGTGAAGTTTTATCTAGATTATTTTTCAACTTTAAAAAAATTTGTTTTTAACATGACTTTTTATTGTTTTGTATCATTCATTATTCATTATAATATTTAATAATATATTTCTGTTACATACTGTGAAAATTGTCCATCCTGTCCATCGAATGCATTCATTAGAAGGTTCATTAGGGAAAGCCATTTCCATTTGCAATTGTGCAGGTCAACAACACCAGCACCACTTCTGATTTTCTCATCTAACAGTTTTTTCTTTTCTGTAGGTATCTAGTAGGTTTTTCCGTTTTTTTCTTTATTTCTTCAACTTCAAAATAATAACAACTGACAAAAAATTCCATGTTAAAATATTTATAAATAATAATCAGTTAAAATTAACAGCATTGTTTTTCTTTATATTATTTTAGAAATACTTAATAAAATAACTTTTATAAGTGTATTCTTGGGGGAATGGAACTGATTAATTTAATTTACATTTAATTATTAAAAACCACACCTCAACATTTCACAATATTTGTTATTAGTAACTAGCACTTACTAAATATTTTTAGAATGTTTTGGTATTTAAATCTATCGTTATCAAAATATTGCCTAAACTCTATGGTTAATAATCAAGTTATTGATATTTTTCTCATATCATTAAATATGAATTGAGTTATCATTTAACTTAGCAAATTTTATATGTTTAAAACCCAAATCATTTATTTATATAAGAAATAATATACAAATGCATGTGCTTCAAATTTGATTTTTCATTTTACACCAAATAGTTTGTACTTGTAGGTAGGCCTATAATATGCAAACTTTACTCACCTTTCAAATTAAGATGCTCCACAGTTAACTTCCATTGGTTTTCCTTCAATTGAATATCTTTATATCTTGGATCCATTTTTACATATAAAAATGGAACAGCTTCTATTTCTTATAAAAATCTGTCAATATCTACTCTATTCTGTGAGGAAGTTTGTATAGCCATCTTGAAAACAACAAGAACCACGTGACAACTAGCGGGAATGCAATTGGCGGTGAAATTTTTTCGCTATTGAAAAAATTTGACAGTTCCGAACTTTAAAGCAATTCACGAAATGGTAAAATTTGCCAGAAACGACATCATGTCTGATAAAGAATCTTCAAATACCGGATTAATATAAAAATATAAAAATAACCATTTAACAAAACCAATAACCGGTATTATATAATTGTAAAATGAACTGCAAACGTTTTTGGTTCCTTCCCTAGGACCTTTTTCAAGCAGCGATTCGTCTTTAGAATAAATATGAAAAAAGACCAGTAAATTGCGACATTCGAAAAATTATTCTTCCGAACATCATTTAAAAATGTCAAAATTCAATGTTAATGTGAATCATGTGCATTCCCGAATTCCGTAAATAAATTCAATAAAAAATAAAAAAAAATAAAAAAGAAAAAGTCATGTCTGATGTGTTATTTGCTCTGTTTTCTGCTTTCGCCAGCAAATTGCACTCGGTGTGAACTAAACTTTAGAGTTATGGAAATATACATTCAGTGCCAAAGATTTAATTTCATCACTATAGTGATAGCTTTGTTTATTGTTTTTCTCAGTCAATTCTATTTGACATGAAGTAAATGACAAGTTTAATTTAGAAAGTCTGTGTATATCTTTTTAAGCATATTATTAACATTTATATTATTTTGTTTATTTTTTGAGTTTTTAATATAATACCTATGTTTATATTTATTTACGAGGGCTGTTCGGAAAGTTCGCAGCCTCAAATAGAACAACAAACAAAATAATGTTAAAACTTTTTTATTTTTCAATGTAGTCTCCTTTGTTAGCAATGCACTTATTCCAGCGATGTTCTAGCTTTTTTATGCCATCACAATAGGTCGATTTGTCAAGGTGTGCAAAATACTCGTTCACTTCAGAGATGACTTCGTCATTTGAGTGGAATCTCTTTCCAGCCAAGAATTTTTTTAGGTTTGGAAAAAGGTGGAAGTCACTGGGGGCCAAATCAGGTGAGTACGGTGGATGTGGAACTAATTGGAAGCGAAGTTCGTTTATCTTTTGTTCAGTGATTCTGGCGGAATGTGCAGGTGCATTATCGTGGTGGAACAGAACTTTTTTCTTCTTCAAGTGTGGCCTCTTTTCTTCGATTTCTTTCTTCAGTTTTTCCAAAAGTTCACAGTAATAGACAGCATTAATGGTCTTTCCTCTTTCTAGGTAGTCAATAAAGATGATGCCTTTAGCATCCCAAAAAACCGAGGCCATCACTTTACCCGCTGATGGAACTGTCTTTGCCTTCTTTGGTGGTGGCGAACTGTGGTGTTTCCATTGCTTCGACTGTTCTTTTGTTTCAGGAGTGTAGTAATGGATCCACGTTTCGTCAGTAGTCACAAACCGACGCAAGAAATCCCGTGGGTTTTTCTTGTAGAAGTCCAAACACTTCTTTGACATCAAAGTGCGAACACGTCTTTGCTCAGCGGTCAGCAGATGCGGCACCCAACTTGCTGAGACCTTCGTCATACCCAAATTTTCGGTTAGGATGTGGTGCACTCGGTCGACAGAGATGCCTGTTGTCTCAGCTATCTCACGCGTTTTCAAACGGCGATCTGCTAACACCAAATCGTAAACTTTGTCGATATTTTTTTCAGTGACAGCAGTTGACGGCCGTCCGCTGCGAGGGTCATGTTTCACACTCTCTCTGCCAGATTTAAAAAGGGCTGTCCATTTTTTCACAGTGGTGTACGAAGGAGCAGACTCTCCCAAAACTTCATCCATGTCAGCTTTGATTTGAGATGCGGTCAACCCTTTTTTCGTCAGGTATTTTATGACCGCACAAGTCTCTGTCTTCTCCATTTTTGACAAAACATGTGCACATTGACTATCTGCTAAGCTGTCGTGGCAAAACTTTACAACAAATCAAGCGGAAATTGGTATCGTATCTTTAGCAAGGATGGCTGCATTATTCCCGCCAAAAATTAAATTGATCGCAGCGCCGCATATAGGCAAGGCCGCGAACTTTTCGAACAGCCCTCGTAAAAGCTTATATGATGTTAAATGCTCAGTCCTTGGTGATGGATTAGATGAGATAAATCTCTTTTTCTTGGGTGATATTTCTATAAATAAAATAGAAAATATGAAGTTAAATAAATAATGCTGCTGAATTCGAATTGACTTAAATAAATTATTTAAATTCTTACCTGTTGAAATTATTCCTCAGAATACTGTTGACTGATTTTAGATATGCCATCTGACATATTGATATTATTCTGAATATTTTCAGATGAATTCAAAATCTATAATAAATAAAAATATACATACATACACATTACATATATATTAAATACAATATACATTTAAAAACATATTTTACATATTTTATTCTCTTAAACTAGCAAACATACAGTTTTGATTTCACCATTATCAAATTGTTGCAGATCTACCTTTTTACATCTTTCCAAGATGGATTTCTTTCTATAATAATATATGAAATGTGACATATTTTCAAAAAATGAAAATAATAACAAAATAAAGAATAGTTTGTATCAATGGCACACTCAAGATTTAATCTTGAAAAGCCAAGTCAAACAGATAAAATCTTTTTAATGCAAACTCAATAAAATTCCCATCTAATGCAACCACTAATTCGTAAGTAGTATAGAAATAGAAAACATGACATAATATAAATAAAAACTGAATTTTAATTAGAAAAAGATTTTTAGAAAATTTACTAGTGTTTCCTTTGGCCCTCTCTGGGTAAGATTGCAGATGTGAATGACACTGTTGGAACCTTGACAGAGTTGTAGAGCATGCTCATAGGAGCAAAAAGTCAAAGGAACCATGCATCTAAATGTGAAGCTTTGCGAGATATAGCCCTCCGAAATCAGCTTAAAGCCTACTTCCAGGAGCCGTAGGGAGTCACGCCGCGTACTCTGCTAAGCCCATCATGCATTTAACAGTCGGTACAGCACGGCGACGAGACATTCTAACGATATTTATCGGCAAAGAATAAAGAAAAGTCCAACACCCAACCATTTACAAGATACTCAACTCAAAACGCGGAACCAAACGGCCGCAGTTCCGGTTGCCATCTTGCTTGCGAACGTCAAGCTCGCAAGCAAGTTACGTTACAGGTACTGCGAGTGGTGCCCATAACAAATAATAAATGCATTAATTTCCGACCCAAAACAGTTTTTCCTCAAACCGGTACTCTAGCTATTCTTCACTCTCGTCGTTGCCGAGGCTCGCCTCGACCCACGCTCCACACTTAGTCACGCACTTTGGTTCTCGTCACCGCTTTCACCTGGGCGCCCGAGCGGGGGCAAGCCCCCGCACCTCCTAAATCTATACATCGAGTAGGCTACTCGAAGCCGGCACAGTTGCACGTGCTAAACAGTCTTAGCACGCAGCACGTGACTCGCAATCACCATCTCACAAAGAGTCACATTTAGAGGTACGGTTACTTTGACTTTTCTGTTCTAGGACATGCTCCGTAGCTCCGTTAAGATCTTAACAGCATCACTCGCATCTGCAATTGTAGCAGCCACTGGTTTGTATTTCAAAACTTACCAATAGCTGGAAGAGCATCCCAAACAAGTTTATTTTTCGTCTTATTCATAAAGTGGTCGTCTTCAAAGTGGGCTGCACATACCTGATAGTTTCTACGTAACATTTTCGGAGATTTGTCTAGCAGATCGACTCTTTTGACAAAATCCAACCATTGAGTTCGTCTGTAAACACAAGTCATATAATTTTTCCACGTAAATTACGTCTCAACATAATATTAGATTCGTATTCCTAACTAAGCAAAGCAAATACAGTACTTTTCTGCGTCTTTTGGAAACGTAAAAAATGATAAATGAAGCGTTTTCTTTTTATAATTTTTACAAAATACAGCGTATCAAGAGACATTTTCACCCGTCGCCATAGCGAACGCTCACTTGGCGCCCCCTCGTGGCGACAGGAAAGAGAGTTGGCAAATCTGCCGAACTGTCTGTGTCCTTAATGCCGAGCAACATTTAACCATAATAATCGTGGAGATTAGAAGTAAATAAAGCGATCGACCCTTTCCAATACGGATACAGTATGATGCTAATGTAAACGAGCGATTATTTATCGTGACACGGTCACAATGCCTGGCTGCAATTTTTAATCATATTTTTCATTTAAAATATATGCTCTCCACCTCAAATTAGTAGTGACTTGCCTCTGTACATCACACTTTTCCTTTAATAATAGAGTCGTGCCGGTCATATGTTAATTTGTTTTTAGGGGTAAAGTTTTGAATTGAAATGACGTGATTTCCGGTTTGTATCAGACGTTCGGATATAGTTGATGTCCCCTGCCCCCGAGGTTTCCGCATCTGGTCTAGGATTTCATCTATCTAACCCCATTCTCGAGATTAAGGAAGGACGGACGGACGGACGGACGGACAACATAGGTCTACAATTTTTTCAAATTGCTGTCCAATTACCGAGTCACGTGATCGTCATCTCCGCTTGTGCGCGTGTAAAAAATTTGTGCGCTTTTTCTCTGTCTTATCAATTTCCAGAGGACGCTTTCATCGTTCGACAATCGTTTAATAATCATAAAAAAAAATTAAATTCAAAAAAGTAAAATTTTTTGTTTGAAGATTTAACACCATTTTTTATTTTATATTTTAAAAAGTAAATATTAATATTAATTTTATTTTAATGCAAGTGAATTATTTATATTAATGTGCATTTAATTGTTTACGTTTTTTAGTTGAAATGAATTAATTACCAGTAATTTATATTAATAAAATAGTTATAATTAATATTTAGAGACATAAATAAATATAATTAAAATATTTAAAAACAATTAAATATCTAATATATAAATATTAAATAATAATAGTCTTTTTCGTCTCAAATCACATCAATTGCTGATTTAGCTTTTTGTCATTTCTGTGTACTTTTTTAAAGTTGATCGAATCCAAATGTATGCTTAAAAGGAATTAACTAATAATTAAAAATTTTAATTCAAATATTATTTTTGTTTTTATAATTTTTAAACACGACAAAAATGTCTATTAATAAAAAAATTTGAATATAATATAAACTTAAAAAAATATAATTTAAATAAATACGAAAAAAGTCATTTTAAGTACTTGTATATTATTAATAAAAAATATTTAATAACTATTTTTAATCGCAAATATTTTATTTATTGTTTTAAATAATTGTTTTTTGTATGTTCTCTTAAAATAAAACTTTTTATATTTTTTAAATATTGTAATAAATTATTATTATTATTATACTGAATGTAAGTGTATTTTTAAAAATATTTTACTTGTAAAAAACCTTAAGCATTTTTAATATTTGCTTTATGTAATTACGAAGCGCTTTAAGATAAGATAGCGCCTATCTTTATTATATGTATGTATATATATATAAAGAATTTATAAATTTTGTGATTAGATTATACAGTATATTAAATTTTCAACTAAAATAATAAAAGAAATAATAAAAAAATAATAAAAAAATCGATATAAAAATTTTAAGTTAAAAAAAAAAGAAAAAGATGAGACAAAAGTCACGCCAAACGATGACCAGTTTCACGTGACAAAAGCGACGCCGGTCGAAAGTGTGTATTTTTTTAAGTGATGGGTCATTCCGACATATAGTTCTGCGTGTTTTCTATATTTTAATACACAAATGAAGACAAAAAGGCTGAAGAAACGGAATATTTTTTCGAAACGTGGAATTATTTAACATTTTCCAGCACTAATTACACTTATAAATAAATTTATTTTATATTAAAATACTTATAAGCGGATTGATACAGAAATGATGTCATCGTCGTCTTAGTGTGTGAGGGAGTGGACGGTTGATAGATGTTGTAAATCTATCAAATTATATTTTAAAAATCGAAATATTATAGTTAATCGACGTGATTTTTTTTATATTCGTTACAACCCAATTTATTCTTATTTTCCATTATATAAGTAGTAAGTAACTTATTATATTTTATTTCTGGTTAATTTATATATAAATAAAGGTAAATAAAAGCGATGGTTTGGTCGAGGGAGAACTTTCTAAAGCCGGTTTTCAATCTAATAATGAAGTAAATGCTTAAAAATAGACGAGAGATATTTGTTTAACCATTAATTAAAACTAATTGATGATCGAATAAGCTTTGTTTTAATCGTTTATTTTTATGTTTAACAATTCTTGTGTGTTTCGTGTGTGTGTTTTTAAGTATGTGAGTAGTGTCTTGTGTCCACTTCTTGTGTGACGATTTGACTTTATTATTGTAAAAATAAACAATAAAACACAACATTTTATTGTTTATTTAACGGTATAAACCTTGAAAATTGATTTAATAAACAAATGAAACTATAAATGATAGAAATATTTAATAAAAAAAAGTTTATTTTTTTGATGCGTTTTTGTTTAAAAACTATTGGCATTGTTGAATGATTCAATTATTTGTTTAAAAAAATTAAAATAAAATTTCTAGTGATCAGTAATAAGTTGATCTGGGTGTGGTGACAATGAAGGAATTTTTCCCCCCTATTGGTCAGTGAAGAATATAACTCAAAGTATTATGAATTTAATGATAAAATATATGTAAAGAGGGACGTTTATAGATAAAGAATGCAGATAAATTGTGATCTCTGTTACTTATTTGTTTGCATAACTTTATATATATTATGAAGTTTTATGTAATAAAATATACTACTAATAGTTTTCAAGTATTCAAATTTAGATTGATTTTTTTTAAATTTTGTAATGGATTAATGTATATTTGGTTAAATTTTCAAAAATTTATATTATAAACAGCTTAAGATTCTTTTGTAAGTGTTCAATGGATGGCTTTTATCTGTAGACATCATGACTACTATGTGAGTGTAAGTACCTGTATGTGGAAGGTGAAAACATGATGTGTGGCTAATGTTATGTATGCAATAGTGTGTTTTCTTGAAAGGAATTCCTGAAAATTGTTGTTCAGTGAACTGTTATAATCACAACACAATGATAAGCATAAGGGATACTTTCACATATGTATCCTTGTAATCCATAAACTTGAAGTAAGGGAGAAATTTGGTTAAAAAAATGTCTTTTTAATACAGTTGAAAAAGTTGCTTTTAAAATAAGTGTTTGTATTGTGAATGTTTTATTACAGATAAATTTAATCACAATGATACTGATGAGTAATCTATAAGTACTATAATTAAAATATTAAATGACAATAGTTATACATATACTGTACTTCCATATTAAAATATTTCAATTTATTTGTATGAATTATTTTAAAATATTTATTTATTTTAACTAAGATGTTTAAAAGAGAAGATTTAGTCTGACTATACAATTACATTATTGTTTAGGGTTACCAGACATCCTTTATTTGAAAGGACAGTCCTTTATTTTAGCTAATCTGTCTTTAAACTGTCCTCGTCCTTTTTTGGTTTGATAAAGGATGCAATTTGTCCTTTATTTTCATTTTTCAGTTGTCGTGTTTTGTAAATGTGGTGGTGGATTTTTGTGTATACATATGCCATCATTATACATAGGTTCATAACCTTCCCGAATATAAAGTGGAGAAGGTTATGGATTGGCTTACCATTAAATATTTTAAATTCTAAAGTAAATAAAAATTTGAAAATGTTTATAGTCAATAGAAAAACTATAATTTTTAAATAAAAATCTAAAAAATATAAACCATGTTCAGTTATTAACTAAAAAAAATCATTCAATTCAATACATTTTTGGGTGGGATGAGGTGAAGCAAAAGTTGGAGTGGTAGCATTAATTATTTTTAAGTGTCCTTTAATCTAGATGTATAAATCTGGCAACTCTAATGTCTAGAACAAGTTTACTTCAAAAAGAAAAAGTTGAAAAATATCCTATTTTTCAGTCTTGCTTGTAGAAAAATTTCTGTCATGCTCTGGATCTGTAGCAGAGAAACTGTTTTCAGTTCATTGAAACAAGATGTTCCCAAAGTAGCTTAGATATAATTATCCTGTTAAGAAATTAATGCTTGAAGAATTGTTCTTTTAGAAATAATAATGTTTATTAGTAGAAAATGTTCTAATATAATTTAAAATATTAGTCTAGAATAAAATTGATTAAAAATAGATTTATTCTTTAGGTTATTTCTAGGATATCTTTAAATTTTTAACTACTAATATTATTATTAATGTAGACCCAGAGCTCTCAAATTAGGTTTTACAGAATCTAAAGCAGGGATGACAAGCCTATGACAGGCATTATGATTTTAAGGTATCCACATTCAATGTTTAGAAAGTACGAATAAAACATACCTTTAATAATTCAGCTAATAAAATTCTATATTATGGTAACTGAAGAAGATTGTTAAGAAACGATCGAAAATGTTTTTACTTTATTAATTTTTATTAGCTGGATTATTATAGGTGTGTTTTATCCGTAGTATATTTATCCAGTTTGTTATATAAATGTTTAGAAAGTGTTAGGTTTTATAAATTGTAAAAAAAATATTTAATAATTTCAAAACTTTGCATATCCAGTGGGTCCTAAAGCTGTCTTAAAGCTTTAGGACACCCATGAAAAGTCTCAAAGACTACTAATTATTAATCTCAGATAGAAAAATTACCAAATAAATAAATAAATATTCTATTTAATAAATATTTGTTTGTTATAATCACATTACTTTTTTTTTACTTATATACAGTAGTATATAAGTTATTTTTTTGATATGCATTTAAATGGTAAGTAAAGTAAAATTTATAAGCATTTTTTTTTTTTTAAATTACTCAAATTAAATATTTGACCAGTGACTTGGATTTAATAAATTTTGAATTCAATTTTGACCTAGCTGTGGAAAAAGATTTGCAGTCATTGACCTAGAGATTCCATGAAGGTACGTAAGGGGTTCAGTGAGACAAAAATGTGTGATTACAAAGAAAAATTATATAATGAGAAAAATTCTTTTAAGTCCCAGATTCTTTAAAAAATATAACAACAAAAATTCTGCTTTATTAGAGTTTACTCTAGTAATGATTTTCTCAAGCACTTCTTGGGTAACCAAGCCCATTATCAAGAGATACAAAAGGTATTTATTTGTAAACTGTGTAAAAGTAACTTATCTGTAAAAGTTACACCACAGATACTTTTTAAAAGACATATAATTGTTGGTTCTCATTTTTATTAAATTTATTAATATATATTAGTAAATTTAATAAAATATATATATATACATTTTATATGTTAATGTAACAAACTTGAATCTTAACTTTGATGGGAATGGGATATACAGTAGACAAACAGAGGTTCCTTAGTAGATTCTATAAGTATTTAGTGCTCTATGCATTAATTAAAGTAGATTGAGAATAACTGATACAGGCATATTATGAATTGTGCAAGATTTAAAAATTAGTGTCCAAGAATATCATTTGTTGTGTTTTAGAAAAATTTGTGATTGGTCAAAGCAAAAATAGATAAGCTTCAAAGTCAGTAAGATGACTTTGATATGACAGAGTTTTAGCAGTCTTGCTAAGTTACTAACAATTTTAAAAAAGTAAAAATCATTCAGTATCCATCTAAATAAAAAAAGTAGTATGAAGAAATATTCAGCAGTTTTGAGTAGCCAGTCTTCATTCTCATGATACTAATAAATTATAATCAATTGTTTTCTTGTAAATTTTTAATCCTGTTGTAGTTATAACTTAAAATTTTATGTTATTGAATAGCACTTTCCTAAGAAATTAAGATACAACTTTCATTAATAACAGATTTTATTTTATAACTATCATATTTTGTTGAAGAGTATTATTTATTTCTTAAGGATTTTTGTCTAAATTTAGAGATCAAAGTAATATTAAATATAAAGGGATTAAAAAAACATTTAATTCTGTTTTAAGAGTCAGGATATGATTTATTTTGGAAAATCCTTCTCAGAATCTTAAATTATAGCTTTAAATCCATCAAAATTTCAACAGATTTCATGAATGTTTTTCAGAAAAAAATACAGCAGTTCTATTTTAAGAGTCAGAATACAATTTAAATGTTTTATAACTTTCAGCAACTATTTGTCTTAGCAACACAAAAAGAGAAAACTGTTGGAATAACTTTTGTACTTAGGCTATAGCCATGCATATGTGAGAATAATAACAAGCAATAAGTTGGTAGTGATATTGGTTTTTCAAAGCAAAACTATACAAGAGGAAGAAATAGAATCTTCTGCTTTGTCAAATGATTCATTGGATTATTTATCAGGCTATCTCAAAGAAAATCTTGCTTTTGCAGATATTTGGCACTATTGGATTTTTATTGTGGTTTGAAGTTCTTGCTTTATACTACACTTATGCATTAGCTCCTTACAATTTTTGTGAGTATATGATTTAAACATAGCTTATTCATCATATATGGACAAGAATAAAAATGATCAAATTTGATTTAAAAAGAAATTATTTCATTTATGGTTTATCCTGAAAGCTAGGATAAGAAATTAAAAAAACATTGAAAGTAAGATAGTAAGTGCTGTCATTGATCTCTCTTCTTTTTACACTCTTGAACAAAATGGAAAATTCTTGCCTACTGCATGACAATGTTAGTGTGAAATGAGAAAGAGAAACACCGTAATTTCACATCACATTATCTTACATCTATATGGCCACAACCTTAATCTAATCTGAAAGACGTTGTATTATTCAAAAACAAAATGAGAGATTTTTCTGTCATAAAGACACGTGGATAAAGTATACTGTTAGTTGGATTTTCCTGATTAATCTACTTTTTTTTATTTGAAAAAGAAATTATAATTGACTTAGCATGTCTTTAGTATTATTTAACTCAGGAATGGCCAACATATGGCTTATCTAATGAATTTATGTGGCCCGCGATCGATCTTTCAATATTAGCTACTCAAGTTCGAATAGCTTGATGAAAAATTCTGGCGCCTAAAAAAAAATAAAATAAAAGGTGGTCAACAACTCACTGTGCATTTAGAGTTAACCCTCCATTACAAATCTCGTAAGTACAGCGTAGAGTGTTGATAAAGCATGATAATGTGAAAAGTGTATCTGTAATCTCTATCTATAATTCAGTCTCTACAGGGTGACACCACAATGAGATCTCGCACCACCTCAAAATCTTCCTAGGGCAGCCTCTGGTTCGGCCTTTGAAAAAAGTTTTCTTTCTAATTTAACCTGGGGGCAAAAACTGTTGGCCACCCCTGTTATATTGCCTCCTTCATATCTTTTAATTAGTCCTTCTATTGTACTCTTTTTATATCCCAAGTTTGAAGCTGTTTCTTTGATTCTATTAATTTCTTTGATCCTGTCCAGCACATTAGAGCAATATGAATACAGTACGCTCTTTTGATGAGTGCACGAAAGGCGGGCAGTTTGTATTTATAGGGGTCGTTTGAGTTAGCCGAAATGTATAGTGGACTATGTGTTGGTTTTATGTAGATACCTGTTGTTATACCATCTACTTTCAATTTGATGTCTATATCTAAAAAATGTATTTGTTCATGACTTTTTTGCTCTAGTTCAAGTTTTAATCTATCATTGTTGCTATTGTTGATTACCTGTACAAACTTTTGTAATCTCTTGTCGTTTTTCCTAATAATGCACGCATCGTCCACATATCTTTTGTAAAATACAATATCCATCCTGAACCCATTGATAATGCTCTTCTCCAAGTTGCATAGGACTAGTTCATACAATAATCCTGACATTGGGCTTCCCATAGGTACCCCTTTCTTTTGTCTGTAAGTTTATCAAAACTGAAGGAAGACTCATAACATATTAATATGGCTAATTCTATCATATCTTTCGTAAATGCAGCATTTATTATGAGTCTTCTTATATTTATTATGCATTTATTTATTATTTTATTATATTATTTACATCATTATTGTATTACAGGTAACCCTCGTATGACACGGGAGTTACGTTCCAGAAAATTGCCGTGTTATGCGAATCCGTGTTACACGAAACAAAGAACTAGTGCAAAAAGGGGGATTAGGTTCCAAAAATTAAAAAACATGTTGTTAAATCCCTATTTAAATTGGATTTATTATTCATTTTTTTCATAGGTAAAATATTTATTATTTAAGTAAATATTTCACCAGAAGATTATTCATTTTATATGATGATCTCAGCATGAGCATCATCAACTGGTAACAGTTTGTGGGTGTGTTCGTTAATAGCGGTTGCTCTGCAATGAGAGTGCGCTGCTGTTTGTAGGCATTTAGGAACGACGGCGAAAGAAAGATGGTGGCATCCGCACTATCGATAGTATTGTGTGGAAGAATCTATAATTCTGAAATGAGCTTTTAGAGGCAAAAGAAGGGTCCCAATTGTAAAATTTAACCATTAAATGGATTATTTGTTGAAAGAGCATTCAAAGTAGCCACGAAAACAATTAGAATGATAGCGCGGAAGTATAAAAGAACTCGCCCTTTATTACATTTTATGATGTACGAGGGTTTTGCTCAATTCCTGAACCATGTTAGAGTGAACCCATGCTATAAAAGCACCGTGTTATACGGGGGATGTTCCCAATTCTCGAACCGTGTTAGAGTGAATCCATGCTATAGAAGTGCCGTGTTATACGGGGGTTACCTGTAGTTCATTTAGTATATTTTGTTTTATTTTATTATTTATTTATTAATTTATCTAGTATTTTGTTTTAAATTTAAATGTAAAAGTGTTCAAATGTTGTTGTTTTTAATGTTAAGTTAAAAATATGTTTGAATTTCGCTGCATCTGAAGATGGCCTATCATATTAGGTCGAAAACATTAATGTTTGTGTAATAGATGTTTTCAGAATCAGGTGTTTGATGATTCATTAATATTTATCATTATACCCCAGATCAATTTTTTTATTACTGGCCATTGTATATTTGTAGAAAAAAAAAGTTAAAAAGTTATAGTATTATTACAGTGACATTTTTATTAAAATATGATGGAAATATTTTTAAAATTATCATTAATAATTTGCTTAGATTTAAGTTCTTTATGATTAAAATAAAATTAAAAGTAAAAAAATTATTCATTTAACAAAACTCTGGCATTAGAAACTTATCAAATTTTTAAATTTTTTTATTTGTAGTTTTATTTTTGAAAATTTTTATTGAAACTAATCTGATAATTTCAGCAGACAATTAAAATGGTACCTTTGAATTTATCCTTATAAAACTTCTTAAAAATGTATTGACTTCTAAAGATTTTTTAAAATCAAAATACAGTATATAATTTCTTAAAGTAAAATTCTATTATAATAAAGATGTTTTTGATATATTCAATGACCGTAATTGTGCAACTATTATAATAAATCACTTATTTATTAATGTCCACTTTGTATTAAATTAATTACTTCCATACACAACTCTAATAATAGTGAAAGGAAATAAGAGTATATTGAATTAATCAATTTTTATTAATTACTCCAAGTTCCTTTTTAATTCATTACTTGTTAAAATTAATAAGTAAATTTGATTTTGATAAAATTTGCTTTTGAAAAACATTGAGAATTGTCTCCATTTTCAAAAATTGATTGTAGTTTAATGTAGGCAAACCATATAAGTTAATTACTATTCAAAATCAACTTTTTCATTTTTAAAATGCTGACGTCAGCACAGAGGATATGAATTTATAAAGCTGTAGTAAAATTTTTCCTGTGTTTAAATAGTTAACAGGTGGTTAACATAAATGATTTTTTTTCCAGTATAATGAGTGTTACTAAATAAAGTTTTAAAAAATTAAATTATATGACTATCAACAAAAATTTTATACTTGTGAAATTATATATAATACATATAAATGTTTTCATTAAACTGATAAATAGTTGGCTCTGACCATAAAATACATGGTGATTGGTTAAAATATCTGAATCATTAGCCTTCAATTGTTAATTTTTAATAGAAATAAGTTTCTGTATTTTAATATATACCACATTGATAGCTAATTTATGTATTTTGATTTGGTTATTTATCTACATATTTGAATTTTTTTGCATTTTAATCTAATCATCATAAAAGTTAAAACTTTTTATCAAATATTGTCTGGTATAATATGTCATTTTTGTGAAGATTTTAATTAAATTTTTTTACTAATTTTAAATAAATGTAAGTTCCATTTGAACTACATTTACCTGACATGTGTTATTTTCTAGTCTGTCATCTGTTATAATGAATGTAGCATCTCCAAATTACTGTTAATAATAATAATAATAATAATATATTATTAATAATAATAATAATAATAACTCTCCCGTGGTCACCACCTGGTCGTGGTGGGAGAGCCCAGTAGTTTTACAGATCCATAGGGCAATGCAGGCTGGAGCACAAGCTCCTGGTAGGGACACCCATGCCAGTAAGGTCTATGGGGAGAAATGAAGCTAAGAGTGACCACACACCCACATTCTGTGGAGATAATCATTATGGTAGTAACCAGATC
>NW_019384612.1:668585-710094 GCF_000671375.1 Centruroides sculpturatus | reverse complement strand
GCTTTAACTGTGTGTTTTGCATTTAACTGTGTTCTAAGTATAGCGTTTAACCTACTTTGGTATTCTTTAATTAATCGTTGCTTTATTTGTGTATGTTCTGTTAGTTTGGCCTGTTGGAATCCTAAGTACTTGTAGAACTCGCCCTCTTCCATGGATTCAATAACGTCTCCATTTCCAAGTGCAAAATCTTCTTTCTTCAGGATTCCTTTTTCTATGTGAAGTTTTTTGCATTTGTCTAAGCCAAACTCCATTTGTATGTCCTTAGTGTATGAGTGTGTGATTTGTTTATTATTATTATTATTATTATTATTAATATTAATTTTTAATTTAACCTTTTTTTATTCATACATAAATCAAATCATGTAGATTTGCAAAACACCCAGAGGGTCAAATTTAACACAATTCAAATATTTTTTTATTATGCATACAAAACAGCTGGAAAAGTAAAAAGAAAAGAAATTTAATTAAGTATTAAATGGAGATGAGTCTGGACATTTATACTTAAGCATGAAAAACTGCCTAGTTCCATATTCCAAAAGAAAGTTATAAATATCAATTTTAATATATAATAATAATAAGTCTTTTCAAATAAGTATATATCAAGGCATACATCTAAAAAATGTAAAACCCTTTTGAGTACAAGTCAACTTTTACTGAAGACCAAGTGAAAAATGTACAGTATATAAAAATAGTATAATATCAATATGAAAAATAAAATAAAATATAACTTTAGTTACAAATATTAAAGGCATTAGACATCTGTTAGTAGAGAAGTTAAATAAGGGTGTTTCCATAATAAATTTTATGTCAAATAAATATGTAAATATAAACATATACACGAACAATATAAATATATATATAAAGTTCTGTGATTTTAATTAACTTATATGTAATTTTATTTTTGACTAAGCAATTATATATGTTACTTTTACATGATAGTGATTTAATCAGGAAAATGTAACTACTGATTGGATTTTTTTTAAAATCTGCTATAAAGATTACAGAAGAGAACATAATTTTCTAGAAAAAAGATATAGTTTACTGTTTAAGTCAAACTTATTTTCTGTAAGAAATATAACTTTGTATTAAAATATCTTTGCTCAACAGTGTACTTATCAATGAAATACTATATACAGGGTGTTTATAAATTGAATGGTGTGGTTTTAAAAATTAATAATAAATTATTTATTACCTTATATGGGCAAACCTTACAGCATAAGCAGTGGCAACTATCCAAGTTTTTTATGCATTAATCACGATCCTTCAATAAGTGCACCCATGGTCACACGACACACATCTACACAGTAATCAAATTCTTCCCATACGTGGTGTAGCATGTCCTCTAGGATGGTCTGCAGTGCATGCTTTGTCCGATCACACTGTTCCTCAAAGAACATGGGTATTGACAGTAATAAACTCGGTCTTTAACAAACCCCACAAAAAAAATCGCGGGGTGTTAAATCTGACAAATGGGGTGGGGTGGCCAGGGGAGCAGGTTGTTGTCTGCTGTTGCACTACATCCAATCCAGCATTGGTGAAGAACATGATTAATTAAGAAGCTCATGTACTGTACATTCCTGTGAACTTGGACAGTTGCCACAGCTCATGCTGTAAGGTTTGAATATAAGGTAATAGATAGATTTATTATTAATTTTTAAAACTGCACCATTCATGTATAAACACCCTGTATATAGGTGTTAACATTTCTTTTGAATTATGAAATAGAAAATAATAATACAGTAGATCCCCCTATAAAACCGTTTCCTATAGTTATTATTCCTATAAAAATTGTGGCAGTATCCGTAAACAACGGTAAAAACTCCTATAATACGTAAAACGTCATCGGGCAGCCGAACTACTTTCCCGCCGTCCGTAGCGTGGCGCTACGGACGTTTAGGCGGATAAATTGAGTTTAGTATCGTCTGTTCATATAATTATATATAAATTAGGTACTGTACATATAATTATATATTAATTATATATAAATTAGGTACTGTATATATAATTATATATTAACTTAATTTATTGTAACTTTATTATAATTAAATATATATTTTTCGCCGTCTAGCGTCACGCTACGGCGAGTTAGGCGACCTATCGTCTGTCCAGTACTGTAATTTTATACATTTCTTGTGAAAGAAACATTTCTTATTTAACGGCCATAAAAATTATTTATATTAAGGATGTCTCCAAAGGTCAACGAAGTTTTCGCAGAAAAATAATATCAGAAATCGCGGCCGCGGTTTGATGCGCTGTTCCGCGACGAAACCAAGCTTTAGCAACGGGCGTAGTCGAACGGTACACACTCGGTAAGCAATCCTACAATTTTTTGTTTATAACGTAGTTTATACGGATTATTTTCAAAAAAATATACGTATTTTGGAAATGTTGAGTCGAATTAGTCTAGAATCGATTAATTTTATGAAAGAAAACCTTTCAAACATCCGTAGTCCGTAAACTATGATTCCTACAAAATTGATTCATAAAGAATGGAACGTATCTACCGTCTTATAGGGAGATCTACTGTACTTTATTTTTATGTGCAGCATGAATATTCATCTTATGAAAATAAATGACAAATTCATTTATTGAGTACTGTAATGTTGGAAAATTAGTAATGAGAGGTATATGTTGCATATTTGAACATCAAACTTCATATAAGCTCCTAAGAAACTCATTCAATATGTTTGTGTGTGGTATGACTTTGAATGTGATGCATAAGCCTCCTGTTACCCTTGGATATCAAAATTTCAATATTAATGAAAGTAATTAAGACTAAGGCTCAGTTATTTAAAATAAATTTTTTTTTTTTGTTATGTTTGATTCATAAGTTTGAAGTTATAATTTTTAACATTATTTTTGGAAATATGTTTATATTGAACTTTTGAAAGTTATTGTTATAGCATTTTTATGTTAAGAGAATGATCTTGAAGATGTATTTAAAGTTTATAGAACATTTGGGTTTCCAAGTAAAACTTTTATACTTAAATAATACAATAAAGTAGTGTTTTTTAAAAGAAAAAATGATTATTTGTTTTCATGAAATAATAATCATCCTGTATATAATAAAAATTTTCTGTATGTTACAATATTTTGTTGTTAAACAATGTCTTTGAAGCATATATTTCTGTGTGAAAATATACAGGAATTTTTTGTACACAAAAAAGTTTCGATTTAAATAACAAAAAACTATCTTCTCACTAGAAAAAAATAATTTGTCCTATCATCTGATCTTTCCAATAATTTATTTTTTTGTTGAAACGGATTTGATTGTTATGAACTTTACTTTTAGTTCAGTGTTGGTGTAAATCATAATCTACAAACAATTTTAGTTCATTTATAACAAATTCTTTGTGATGTAGTTCTTGTATTAACTTTACAGATGATTTTTTTATCACAGTAATTACATTGATTTCTTTCTGAAACTTATATTATTATATTCTGTGTATCTCAAATTCACTTTATATTTATTCAAAGAGGTTTTACTTTGTTTAATATAATACACTTTTATTTAACATTGATGCTTGTAAATGATCGTTATATCAATATGACTGCCATCAAATTTAAAATATAACTTACTGAATAACTGAATAGAGCTATTAATAATAATTCAATACAAAATTTGGAAGACACCTGGCACAAACAGCATTTACAATTTCTGGTACAAAAAGTTTACATCTGTGCGCCAGGAACTAGCCAAACATTTTACATACATAATTAACAATTTACAAATCATGTCAAAATTTTTACACAGGTCATCACATATATGAAACCCAAAAACATCAGAGACCTTGTACTGTACGGTATAGGCAAGTGACATGCATTACTAATAAAATATACCCTCATACAATGTTCTGTATAATGTTCAATATAACATTTTCACAGAACAACAAAAGGCTGATGTTAGAAACCACATGGAATGCAAAGAACTAAATAACTTCATAGACTAACTGAATTTATTAAGTTAATAAATTCAGTTAGTCTATGCTATATGTTGATATCTGTGATGTTCACGACAAGCACATGAACAACACAGAAATTGACATATAGCATACAGCATCATTTTAGAACAAAATGTTTAGGAAAAAGTATTTAATGTATTTAATTCGTCTCTTGACTTTGTCACTTGGAATCAGTTTTTTTTTTTTACTGTATTCTAGTTTAAAAAAAGGTAAAATTACATTGCATGCTTTGTCAGGAAAAACAGGAGTTTAAAAGCATGTATGCAAAAGCAGCTTAAGCTTAGATTTTAAGGCAGTTATTCATTTTGCATGATGCAATCAATTTAAATTTGTTTGATACAAAATTAAATTTCCTGTTCCAAGATTCATTGAACATTCCATTTTGTTCTGATGTTCCTGTGGAAGGCTCAGAGTATGCTGAAATGTTTTAAAAGTGATATTTAGTTTCTGCTGGACTAACCTCTGAGGTTTGTGGATCATATATTTTGTATTAGCTATAACAAAAACAAATAATAATAATTATAATATATTTAATTAAACAGTAGCATTTTTGTTTAAGAATTGGGTTAAGTAGAAATTATCTATATCTCACTGAAAGCTTTTTGGGGAATTTATTAGCCTATGGGAGTTGCATCTTATATGCCACAAAATATGGTAGCTTACAGGAAAGCATTTGATAGCATCCTAAACTTAGTTATTGCATACTATACAAAATGCATTCAATACTCATTACATATTAATTTAATATCTTGTATATTCCAACAAAAACAAAAGATTGTAATCTGAAGAAGGTCTATTGAATATAGCTGAAAACATTTATGTTTTGATTAAATCTTGTTTTTGCTGGAAATACAGAAGACATTGAATTAATTTGTCCTATGTTTCCAATTTGATTGTATATAGTTTTTATTCATTACATTTTTAGAAAATGCGATGCAACACTAGAGAACAATACTATAACCTGAAACTTCATGATACATTAAAACAAACCAAATGCCCACAAAATGAGATATTTTTCACATAGACTCATTAAGTCTTCTCTGACTTTCTCTGGTCTTACACCTACTGTTCAATAGGTTAAATAATACTAAATACAGATACAACATAAAACACAGCATAACAACAATATATATTATCTTATTTCAGGTACATTAATGAGAAAAACCACACATCCAAACAAGCACAGCTAAATCATCTATTAGAAATTACAATTACATCACTAACAAAAATGGAGTTTGATCTAGACTAGTTATGAGCACTTTGCTACTTGTGAGATCCTAATAAGCAGCTCTTGGGGCTTTCACAATGTAATTTTATTTCTGTTTTTTTCCTAGAACCATTATGTAATCTTAATTAAGCTAATATTCATGATGAATAACAAACTAGATTTGACTAGTAAAAATATGAGAATAAACTATTTATAACTATTTTGCCTATTATTAGCATTGCTTTTTGGAACTGTATTGTATTATTGTATATTTATATTTATCTCTATATATAGGAACATAAATAAAAAAAGGCAGGCATTGGATTGATTTATCATTACATTAAGACCCCGTTTAATGCGGGGGATGCGTTCCTAGACAACAAAAAGCTAAGCAAAACAGCGTTAAATGAGGTCATTTTAACATAGAGTAAATAGGGATAGGGGAACACGTGACCAAAAATAAACAAATTTTACTTTAAATATAAGTTATTTTTATATTTTGTATAATAATATATGTTAAATAACACACAAACGCATGCACAGAGAAATGTAAAGTTCATTTTTTTGTGACAAAGGTCCTGGCTTTTCTGAATTTTTTTTTTGCCATAAAGTTGTGTGTTTCATTTGTCGCTTATTTTTTCTTTCCTTAAGCAAATGTCAGTAGCAAGAGATCGCATCCAAAACGCCTCGTTTTGCTTTTCACTCCTTTCAAAATCTGGATCACTCGCTACAATTTGATCGACGATTTTCATTATCATTATCTAACTTTTACTAAGGAAATCTGTAGAGAAATTCTTGGGGTTCTTCATTTTCAGAATCACTATTTTCCAGTTGCACACTAATTCCTTGTTCTGCCGGTTCTTGAAGGTCGTTGTTGGTAAGGCTCTGGCCAGAAACCTGTGGTAACTCCTCAATATCCTGCTCTTCTACATCTCCTAGTCCCACTGTATCGATTAGGTTGATGATTTGGTCAACCTAACGATACAGCGATAGGCTCTTTTCGTTGAGAATTCTTGTAACTTCTTACACACTTCGTTTGTGCATTTATTGGTTAATTCTTGCCAAGCCAAGTTGCTATTTCCTATGGCCTCCATAATGTATTTTTTTCAAAATTGCACAAAACAAACATAGATTTAAGGAAAGTACAGTGCTACAATGAATTGCCATCTTTTTCTGATTGGTTTGTGTTTGTAAATGATTGTATTATATACGAATCAATTAAATTCCGTGATAATTTGAATCGGCATAAATTTTGAGTGGATTTTAGGCTTCGAGCAGACCACGTTATATTGAATCAGTGTTAATCGAGGCAGTGTTAAGTGGGATCTTACTGTATTTCATTGATTTATCATAAACACATTTTGGAAATCCTCTCTTCTCCAGAGAGGTTCATTTTTTTTCTGATGAAACATCCTTACATTAAATTCTTTTTAAGGTTTTTTGGCTACCTTTTCTGCACTATCATCAAGTGGTAAAATTTCATAAGATTTCTTCAATTGTATAAAAATTCTCTTCATTCATGTGATCTATTTTTAAAACTAGTAAACTTGTTAAAACATTAAAATTTCTTTTCATATTCTGCTTTTCTATTTTGTTGAACTATATGGGTTACATAAAGTTCATACTTAGGGTTATCATCTAAGTTTATTGGATTAACTAACAAGGAGAACATTGCTGCATACGTATTATACTTAGCACTAGCATTTATTTGGCAGTTAAACATATGCTATTTACCTACCTAAGATGATATTTCTCTATGATCAATACAGTAGAGTCCCATGTATTAACTATCTACCAATAATGACTATTTTTGTTTGTAGTTAAATTGTAATTTTAAAAAATATTGGCTATTGACTATTTGATGGCTACTTCCAAGTTAGTGGCATTTTGTTGGGAAAAATGGTTATATTCTTAGTTAACATGTTGAATTGATGCTATTATCAAGCATCACCAGTGAAGAACAATAACTTATTTATTTGATTTTAGTGTTAAATTATAGAGGTTAAAATTAGATTACATATATTTTTGTATTTTGGACAACACAACAAATTTTATAAAATATCAAGTGATTGAGAGTCAAAATTTCTGGGACTCTACTGATTTCTATTTTTTCATAAGAAAGTAAAACATGGACTATTGATGAGTGAGTGGGTGAAGGTGTAAAGATGATTAGCAGTAACATAACCACATTATGACAAATTGTTCTGGTATCGTTGAGCCATGTGATTGCTAGTGAGCATTGTTTTTTTCTTTGTGTCACTAAATCTCTTTTCCTTATTTGTTTCAATTAATATAATTTTTTAGTAACAAACACATGTGTAATAAAGTTCTGCCAACTTCAATTTTTTTAGCTGAATCTATTTCAATTAAAAATTGTATACAAAAGTATGGTTTTTTTAAAAATTTTGTACTGTGATTAAAGGTAGTAAAAAAGTAATTGTCTGTCACGAAAAAATAAGTAGAACATATTTTGTGTGTAACACATCTGTACAACTTTTAACCTGAGGATGTTCAATTGATATGGATGAAAACGTTTTTTATATTAAATATTGTGTTTATGTAACTGGTTTGGTGTACATCTGTTTTTCTAGTTTGAGGTAAAGGGGGATTTGAGAAACAGAATTCAAAATTTAGAAGTTTTACTATAATAACAACAATAAGTAATTGTTATTTGTGTTAATAGTTTTCAGCTTCTAATACATTGAAAAAGTAGATTTAAGTATTAGATAAGTTAAATAAATCAAAAATAAAATACTTATTGTTTTACACGTATTTTATTGTCAATATTGTATTATTTTCATGTAATACTAATATAAAATATTTAATAAAAATATATGTAAATTCAAATTTTAATATGTAGAGTACTCTATATTTTATAAAATGAAAATATGTAATATCAAACATTTAAGGTATTTTTATTTTTTAAGTTTTTAATAATTTTTATTTATTTTTTTTCTCTCTGCTAGAAAATGTTGAAATTCATCAGAGGAAAAGGTCATCATATCAGTGCAGAACGACAAAAGTTGCAGAAAGAATTGTTTACCTATAGAAAAGTAATATATTATTTTGGATTTGATACTTATAAAATGTGTTGATAAAGATTTACTTTATTTTATAAATTTCTGTTACGTAAGCCTCAATTTATGTTTAACACTAAATGTATTTTTATGGAGAAAATACTGTAAGATGCTTAGCATATTGCATTATCACAGTGAATTGTTTTGTTCTTTTATTGCCTCTGTTTTATTCCACGTATCAATATTGCAGTTAGAGAAGTAGATAATGTCTGGAATTTGTTTCGGGTGGTTTCCTTTTAATTTTTATGATGGAAAATTAGTCACCATTTTCAACAGTATTACATTTTTATAATATGAAATTAATGTTGTATTAAAATGATTTTAGTTATTTTTGAATCTACTTTAAATATATAATAATGAAAACAACTCTAGAATTGAATAAAATATTTTGGAAACTGTTCATGAAATTATGAAAATATTCAAACTTAAAAAATTTGAATTAAAAAAAATTGTTAGCAATTAATTTTTATTTAATGTGATAAGTTTTAAACTATAATTAAATTCATTATTTTACTGATTTTTTGGACTACCAGTAGTATGTACAGAGCATTTCTGTAAATGTAATTTAATTTAAAAATAATGCAAAACTAACTTATACCAACCTGCAAGTAAGGCACAGTATATATACTGCCTGCATGTATAAATTCATTTGTCTAAGTCCTTAAGCATATAGCATAAAAGTTTCTAATAGCTGGAATGTATATAAATTAAGAACAACATACCATGCATACAAAACTTCCAGAAAATAATATGTATTTAATTCAGATACATCAAAAAATGGCTAAAAATAGAATCTCTAACATTCAGTAAAGTATGACACTTGATGAAGGCCCTAAAAGTGGTTGAAAATATTTTGATTTTTGTATTTAAGTTAAATATGTATTATTTGCTGGAAATTTTGTATGCATGATATGTTGTTTTTAACTTTAATCACATATATTTTAAAATTCAAACAAATTTTAAAAAATAATAATTTAAAGAGCAAATTTGGATTTTCTGATATGAAAAGAACTTAAATCTGTATAAAAAAGAGTGTGATGCATAGGACACAAATTTTTTTTCAATGGTGGCAGTTAATGTGTTAACCCTTTGCAGGCCATTTTTCTCCTCATTTTCTCATTCAAGTCCAATTTATATTGTTAAAATATCAAACACAAATATCTAGCAAACACTGTTTAGCAAAGCACCTGCTGAATGAAATCTGATGCTGAGCACTGCTCAATATCATATAAACTATCCATTTTGCTTATAAAAGCACATTACCTTTGCACAAGCTTTTAAACTAATAGATAATACAATCACTAAAAAAATTGCTGCAGTTACCTGTCAGTCAATGAAAAGCATTTTAATGTGTATGATGTTATGGAGAATCAAATCTTTATAGTTTCTTGCAGTAAAATGATACATTAAAAAGATAAAATACATTAGCAGCCACAGAAATTGCACCGCAAACTCCTATAAAAATCTGTTTATTTTTAAAATTAAAGTATTGTGGGAACCTGGACTTCAATCGAAGATAATACAATTTTTTCATATATATAATTAATAATTGTTGTTCGATAATTGTCAACTATAACCTGAGATCATTTCATTTTACATGTTCTTGACACCGAAAGCAATGCTTTCCCACAACCTTTTGGCCTCCCAGCCATATGCTACTAACTTTAATATAACAATGAATGTGAATTTTTGTAGACAAATACCTGAAGTTTGGTTGATTGGCTAGTAGATGTGAAAAGATTTTTTTTAGACAGTTCGAGGGTGGACCGAAAACGTTTGTGTTACATTCCAAAATAATTGCAAAGCATTATAACATTAGTGCAGTATATTTATAATTAATACTTGGTTTATTGGATGAAGTTTATTGGAATGGCCAAACTGGCTGTAATATATAGGAAACTTGTCCTAGTCCTAATGAGGGTCAGAGCTAAACTTGACGTTCGGTTGAATGTAGAGAATATCAAGTATATCCAATGTCTATCTTTCGTATCAGATTGGCCCTGAATGTGAATTTTTACTACATAAGTTATGATTCATATGCCTGCAGAAAGCAATTAGAATTTACATCTACACACAATATCTTATAAACTCTCTCTCTCTCTCTCTCTCTCATGACCACCTACAGTGTATAGGTCAATTATTTTGACATAGTAAAATGTATATATCAAGTAATCCTTTTTTCTTTTCGAATAAACAGTTATTAGTTGGTAAACTGGCATTTGAGTACAGTAATACCCCAAACTTACGCGATAGGTGGGACCAAGCGGTAACCGCGTAAGTCGAATTCGCGTAAGTCGGGGTATAATTTTGCATATAAATACATACAAATAATTTTTAATTGGGGCCAGAGACTAAAGAAAACAATAATTTAGAAAAAAATGTTTAATAAAATCTTAGATAATACATTGTATAACAAATTAGGCCTATATTATTTTACAATTTTTCACATTTACTCGATTATTACGCCATAATTTTAACATTGTTTCCATCTCAGCAATAATACTGCGACGTTTACGAATGATGCTTAAATTTAAAGATTGAGCATTTTTCACAGCTTCGAGAATTTTTCCTTTGCCTTTTATAATTGTTCTTTTGACAATTCCGGTAGATCAAACTTCTTTGCCAATTCACAAATTTTCATTTTTGTATCGAAGTCTTTAATAATGGGTACGTTCGTAAAGTCAAACAAGTTAAACGCGTTAGTAACGAATCGTTCGAAAAGTCTAATAAAATAGGAATAACGATGATGTCATTCTCGTTTAACTCATTCGACTTTATGAACATACCCAATGTTAACTTTACATTCCAAAGATAAACTTTTTCTTTTCTTGTTTGATGCGGAAGAGTTAGTTCTACTTCGTTTGGATGACATAGTAGAGTCTCTCAAGTCTCCGTAGATATAACAAACACAGAAATAAATAACACAAAATAAATTGTAGCTACGTGTCGATTCCGCGCAACACATCCGAACAATAGTGTGGGAGGAGTGAGTAATCAAGGGTTGCGTGGTGCTCAAACAAAAGACGAATCGACAAGATTTGAAAATCGCGTAACTCCGGGTTCGCGTAAGTCGAGGTATTACTGTAATTCACTTCCGACTTCCTCCAAGTAACTTGCCATCTCTCAGATCTCCTCCATCCCAAATCTGATCACTTGCGCATGCAATTGCTTGCGTGACCTAGCAACAACAACAGCTCTAGTTGCTGTGCAGTGATGTAGTCATCGCCGAAGCAATGTTGACTCTTCAGTTAAGTGGTGCAGAAGCATAGGAGCATTTCGCACATTGTCACAGTATCATTTTACTGAAGACTTGTAAGAAACTGTAAACATTTCATTCTCCATGACATCGTAAACATGAAAATGCTAATTAGATAATTCTTGAAAATTTGTAATCCTGCAGATTAAGGATTACAAATTTTCAAGAATTATCTAATTGGAATAGCTTGTGATCCCAATAAAAAAGAAAATGAAAACGCTTTTCATGATTGACAAAGTCTACTGCAGCAATGTTTCCAGAGATTGTATCGACCATTTTGCAAAGGCAGTGTGCTTTTATAAACAAAATGGATAGTTTTTGACATTTAACACTACATAAAAAGTCCATAATTACTTGAATGTTAAAGGTTTATCTTCTCATGAACTAGAGTGCATTGTCATCAATCAACAATTATGCAATTATATTTAATATAAAAAAAAAACTTAAATCCAGTAAAAATAGAACATTTATGAACAAAACAAATATTTTTGACCATGATGAATGGCCATCTTCAGGTCCTATAATGGAATTTTCAGGTACATTTATTAATTCTATTATAGAACATGAAAATGGCCATTCAACATAGTTGGAAATGTTCGTTCTGTTAATAAACATTCTATTTTTTTACAGGATTTAAGGTTTTTTTGATATTAATTGTAATTGATACATCCAGTTTTTAGAGTTTTTCAATTATGCATTTTCTCTACAAAGATGTAAACATGGTAACATTGAAAGAAAACCTGGATTAGGTGTTATATGTGTGAGTAAACAATGTTAGGATAGGATGCCAAAATGTTGTGACCTGTGATAATGTATGTACCACCAATTCTTCCAAACTGAATGTAAAGTGAAACAGCAGACAGGCATAAAAGAGAATACATGGACTGTATGATGTTGCCTATGCAACATGAATTTAAAAGCCCCATCCCTGCAGGAAGCCATTACCGATAAGTAAAACATGCAAACAGCAACTTATCTGAGCTAGACAGAATCAATGACATATGGGATTCTGTTATGTCTTCAGATAAATCCAAATTTAACCTGTAGTTTGTCATCAGATCCATATGTTAGGTGTAGAAAAAAACAAGGCTTATAATGGATTACTTAATGTAGACAGTAAAGTTTTTGATGAGTTAAATATGTGTGAGGATTTCTATCTAGTAAAACTGCACACTACAGCTACTATTGACAGGTCACACTTTATAAAGATGTATGTAAATGCATAAAGGTAAAGAAATATCTTATCTATTGAGCTAATTTCAATAGTCAAAGAACAATCTTATGACACTTCCATGATGATTCTGTGCCATGCACCCTCCATGATAACAAATATAATGGTATCCTTTCTCTGTAATTTGTTAGCATTTAATGACACATTGTTGCATGCCTATCCATGATGTTTCTAAAAACATCAGTCAGGCATGGACATAATAGGAAACTTATAACCAACATCGTATGAAAAATGGAAGGGGCTCTCAATAATCCTACAAAACTAGCAAATAAATAGAGGCAGTCTAAAGCAGGCATAATGTCACACTATGATTATAGACTAACTTCCATATATAAATTGATAGCTAAATTCCACAATGATGATATAACTTACGTTGGAATGCCACACTTATGATTATTAAATGATGGTAAAGATAAAAGTGATATAGACAGGGCTCCAGGGGTTTATTCTATCCTTATGTTGACACCAGGTTTAACTGCCAGCTAATGTACATAGAATCCACAAACAGATCCTTATCACAGAATCTTAAAGTGCATCAGTGTGGCATTAATACCAGGGCTGCAGAGTCGGAGTCGGATGGTAAGGAAAAGTCAGAGTCGGTAGATTTTTACGCGACTCTACAGCCCTGGCAGGGCTGTGGAGTCGGAGTTGTGGAGTTTTGGTGTTTTAGCCGGAGTCGGATGGTAAGGAAAAGTCGGAGTCGGAGTCGGTAGATTTTTACGCGACTCTACAGCCCTGGCAGGGCTGTGGAGTCGGAGTTGTGGAGTTTTGGTGTTTTAGCCGGAGTCGGATTGGTAAGGAAAAGTCGTAGTCGGTAGATTTTTACGCAACTCCACAGCCCTGATTAATACAAATAAAACATGTACCACCTCAGTACAATATGCCAGCAAGCCAGGGATATCGGTAATGTTCAACAACATAACTCTCTTAAAAATAGTATTTAAAAAGAACTGTAAATGAACATTAGAAACTTTGGAAATTTTTAAAGTAAATATGAAAGGCAAATGCATTAATTATAAGAATGTGCTTCATTACCTACTGCTTAGCAATCTTTATTTGATAAATATCCATTTTTCAATGATCAAACGCAGATTTTTGACACACTGGATTTTCAACACTACTATATTTTGTAAAAATATAACTACATAAATTAGCAATGAATGATCTACATCATTGATATTTCATTTGTAACACTCAACAAACTATCAATGAATCCAATGTAAAAACTAGTTTAATAATTAACACTTTTTTCCAACACTTGGATATTTCTTGGACTTACTGTATTTTAACAGTAAAATTCAAATTTAAATAAAACATTTACTATTATTTAATAAACATATTGACTTTGTCTTTAGATATTAAAAAAATTCAGCAGTAACACAGAACACGAATGCTCCAGATGTTGAACAACTTGAAATCCAAACACTTTTTAAAAGAAATTTTGCCCCAAAAGTCAAACCTTTCTTGGAACACAAACAAAAACAGCCATACTATGCAGTGTATGATATCTGTACTGGTATGCCTGATGTGACTATGTTGCCAGACTGGGTTAATTTTTATTTTGGGCTACAAATAATGAAAATCTATTACTTTTCTAAATTCATTGATGAGTTTGGGGGACACATTGAACAAACCCAGCTGCACTTGGTTCATCTCCTAAATTTTATTGCATTATTTACTTTTTTCATTATTTTTAATCTGTTATTATTATTTTCATTGTTTTATACATTAACTAGCTTACCCATCGCGCATTGCTGCGATCTCAGAGGAAAAGAAATTCAAGCAAACTCATTATGATAAAATTCAATTTACATTTTATCACTTTTATTGAAACTTATTATTATTCATTTTCATCAGGAAAACATTTCAAAGTGTCATTTCAATTCTATTTATTTATTGAAGTGCTTGTGGATGCATGATATTTTTTGTTTTTCTGTCTGGTGCGTATACAAATATATCAGAAGATTTTCCAACGCATGAGTTGGCCACATACAGTTGTCCGTGCGAGAAGCACGGATTCTCCAAATTTAGCCCACACAGTTGCAGCGATTGTCAGAAGTGTGATATTCCCCATATATATATATTTTTAATCCTTTATAATTTTAATTATTTAATTGCTCCTTCCTCTCTTCCTTGGAATGTTGTGAAATTTCTGATAGTCGGATAATAAACCGTTTTATTGTAATTTGTCTTTTTAAATTATTTTGAGTCGATATTAAAATTTGGAAAAGGGATCCCTAGATTGGTAAAATAAAAATTGAATTTCACCCTACAACTTCGGTAGTTGTTTGGGGGTACAGTTAAGGTTTTAACAAAGTTCAAGCGAATACATAATTAGCAAAAAAAAATTGAAATAAAGTGATTAAACAAAAATCATTACAAATATCATAAATAACAGTTCACAAATGCATGTATAGAAATATTTTTTGCAGGGGGGAAATGGTCTTCATAATATAAAATCGATCGAACACATAGTGATATGCTCATATAAACTAGTGATGTGCCGGATATCCGTATCCGTTACTTTTTAGCGGATCTTTTATCTTAATGAATTTCATTACTTATATGAAATTTTAAAGATAGGTAGCAATAGCACATTCGTCATTTACTGTCGTAAAATATTTCCATATTACACTACTAAACTTTTTTGTCGACATTGTTTTTATTTTAATTTAACTCAACACTCTCCAAAAACACAAATGTAATCTATGCTATCGGGGCAATTGGATTGCTAAGGAGGGCAATTCGAAAATGGACTAGTCCAGAGTTTAAGTTAACCGTATAGCCGCTGTATATGTTAGGGAGACGTAAGAATTTTAGAAAGGCTTAGGTGGGGCATAGCGCAAAAAAGGTTGGGAAACACTGCACTAAACTATTGTGGCAGTATGCTATATTTATGTACATATTAATTTTAGTTTAGTTTCGTTTCTTCTTTCTACCCTTAGTTTTATTGTTCTATTTTCTTCTAGAACTTTTTTATCTATTCCCTGTCCCTGGGTGGGATGAGCAGTTCCTAGAAATTTGAGGAGCAAAGGTGTAAAGAGGAGCCAGAGAAAAAAGAGAAATGATGTAGCAGGTCATTTTTAAACCAGACTGCAGAGTGTACGGACGAGGTGAGAATACTAGGAGTTGTATTTTCAATGACCGGATAGTTCAGAAATAAGTTCAGAAAAAAGTTCCTGTTTTAAGGTCGTATTGACGACTGTGGAAGGAAAAATCCTAATTATTGAAGAAAAGAACTGGCCAGTTATAGGAGAAGGACGTGTTTTATCCCACCAAACAGTACGCATAAAGAAACAAGCCGGAAAAAGGGACAAAACCCCCAGATATCCCTATTTCTATCTTATCTACCATTTTTTCTGTCTTCTTAATTCTATCCCTTTTTCTGCTATTAGTGTTAAGTTAGTGTTTAAGGTTTCGGGTTATATTGTCGCGATCAGGATCTGTATTGTACACGTGCTTTGGATACAGCGAACTATTATTATCGCTGTAATTTCGCATGCTACTGTTTGTACCGTGAAGTTGGAATCCCCTGAAATAGAATCTGTATAAAGACACGAAATAGCTTAATTGGAAAATTATATCAACTTTTGTTACTTCATCCTGTCTTCCTTTGCGGTGAATTCTAATTTAGCACACTTTTACACTATAAACAAAAACACGCGCAGTGCAAGTCAAAACACGTTGCGTTATTAACGCAAAGCGTCAACTATCGGTCCAAGGTCACACGCACTGGCGCCAACTGAGTACGAAAGTTGAGATCCGTATCCGCGGATCTAGACACTAATGATCCGTATCCGTATCTGCGGATATACATTTTTAACGATCCGGCACATCACTAATATAAACACGCATCATCTATCGTAGGATAAATGTACTATGCCAGAAACCTTCACGGGAGTGTATTAAACAACTTTCCAAAGTTTCGTGGCAATCGGATAAATGGTGTGGTAATGCATGAAGGACATACAGACAAACACAGAGACAGACAGACATACATTCATTTTTATATATATAGATTAGGACACTTAGTTATTTTAAGTTAAGAATTGCTTGGTTGATACTAGATCTTTTTTAGATGTAGAAATCAATTCACTAATTTATTTAGTATTGTGAATACCAATGTTAACAACAATAGTAGAAATAACTTGGACAAATTAAATTCAGCATTAGACAAAGACTCAGAGATCAAGGTCATTAATTGGAATACCCAGGGTGTTAATTTAAAAAAAAAACTTATTTCTATTTCAAAAATTTATTAGAGAACTATGAAATTATAGGCCTGGAGGAGACTTGGATTACTAAACTAACTGTAAAGGAGATAGATTTCCTGCAAGCATCATTTAATTACATTTTGGTTCCAGCATTAAAATAACTGGGAGTTGGTAGGCTGAAGGGACAAATTATGCTATTAATTAAAAAAATCCTTGGGAAATTTGGTTTATTCATATTGGAGTACAGCTAACCCCCGTATTACACGGGGTTTACCTGTACTCCTGTACGTATAACACGGCAATTTTCTGGAATGTAACCCCTGTGTTATACGGGGGTTATGTTCCAGAAAATTGCCGTGTTATGCAAATCTGTGTTATACGAAACAAAGAACTAGTGCGAAAAGGGGGGTTAGGTTCCAAAAATTAAGAAACATGTTGTTAAATCCTTATTTAAATAGGATTTATTATTCATTTTTTTCATAGGTAAAATACTTATTTATTATTTAAGTAAATATTTTACCACAGGATTATTCATTTTATATGATGATCTCAGCATGAGCATCATCAACTGGTAACAGTTTGTGGGTGTGTTCGTTAATTAATTAATAGAAGTCGCTCTGCAACGAGAGTGTGCCGCTGTTTGTAGGCATTTAGGAATGACGGCGAAAGAAAGATGGCAGCACCCGCACTATCGATAGTATCATGTGGAGGAATCTATAATTCTAAAATGAGCTTTTAGAGGCAAAAGAAGGGTCCCAATTGTAAAATTTAACCATTAAATGGATTATTTGTTGAAAGAGCATTCAAAGTAGCCACGAAAACAATTAGAATGATAGTGCAGAGGTATAAAAGAACTCGCCCTTTATTACATTTTATGTTGTACGAGGGTTTTACCCAATTCCCAAATCGTGTTAGAGTGAATCTGTGCTATAGAAGTGCCGTGTTATATGGTGGTTACCTGTACTTACCTAATATTTGTAATGGTTAAATTAGAAAATCATAATTTTAATAAGTCCACCAATGGATATTTGGCAATTATTGTTAATTATTGTCCTCTGTATGAAACACTCCAAACACCATTTCAGGAAGTTGAGAAGACCTTTTTGAATTGTTCTTATTTCACCTCATTATGGTTAATTCTTGGGACTTCAATGCCAGAATTGGTAATGAATGTGATTCTACTTATAATGGGAATAATCAGGTGGTTTATAATATAAGAAGTCAATAAAAAAGGATCAATAAAAAAATCAATAAAAAAGGATCAATAAAAAAGGATACAGGATCAATAAAAAAGGAAATTTAATAATTAAATTTTCTAAGTTATGATTTTTTATTTTGAATGGCTGTATGGTAGGGGACTATCCTGGTAGACATACTTTCATTTTGACGAGAGGTGCATCAGTTATTGATTATATATTATGTTCTCAATTCATTTTGGATCATTGTGCTGATTTTAAGATAATTCATAATGATTTATCAGATCACTTTCCAATACGGTTAACTATCAGATTAAGTACTAAGTTACCAACTTCTAATGAGAAGACAAGTAAAGGAGTCAATTTACAAATGAACAAATATAAATATAACATTGAAAAATTTGAGTCTGATATAGGTGACAGAATGAGGCTAGTTCAAAAGGTGGGTTTCAGTGAAATTTACAATAAGTTAAGCAAAATTTTTAATGACTATATTATTGAATTGAGCCTTTATTGAATTAAATACTTAAACAAAATGGCATCTAAGTTTAAACAGGAGTGGTTTGGTCTGGACTGTTATAGGGCCAAGAGACTCAAAGAATATTCCGTAAAAATAGATCAAGAGAATGATTAATTAAATATTCAAAAAGAAGATATAATAACATTATAAAGGCAAAGAAAAGAAGTTATTTAAACCTGTTGAACAAAAAACTATTAATAGACAAGAATAACACTTTCTTCTGGTCAGTGGTAAAGAAATATCGCCCAAGGGCCAGGTTGGAAAACCAGGATCATATCTTTCTTTATTCTTGCCTTTTCCCATGTTTATATGGGGTCTGCGTTTCCTTCTCAAATACATTTTTTCCTATTGAGGGCTTCTTCTTTTTTAAGTCCCCTCTGGTTCAAGTCTTCTTCTACCTTATCTTTTCAATGCATCTTTGGTCTTCCTCTTTTATTACCAGTTTTCTGATATATAATTGTTGCTTTCAACATAAAACCAGGATCATATTGATTTTGTTAAATGGTATGATTTTTTCAAGTAGAGGAAATCGGATATACCAATTAGTTTATGATAATAAATATCATATTAAATAGATGTAGTCATAAGATATGGTGATGAGATGGTGATGTATCTGCCAATACAGGCATCTGAAATAGTAAAAATTATTAATAAACTAAGTGAATCTACTTCTGTTGAACCCAATTTAATACCAGTCAGTTTTCTAAAATGATTGCCAATTGAAGCTGCTGAAGTTTTGGTGCTTAGTTACAATTATATGTTTGAGTAATGGTAATACATAGTTATACATGTTAACATAGTTACAATTATATATATGAACATTTTTCCAGAATCATGGTGTTCGGCATATTTTTAGATGATATTTAAAAGGGGTGATGGGCTAAATCCCAGTAATTATAGACCCATTGCTCTATTGTCTACATTAAGAAAAATCTTTACATCGGTTCTCATAAATAGTTTGATCAATAGACAAGAGTGAATTCTTTGATATCTAATTCACAATTTGCATTTGTTGAGAGGGGAGGAATGGAAGTTGCAACCTTTGTATTGCTCTCAACTATTCAAATTCATCTTTCTAGAAAAAGATGCAAAGTCTATGCAGCTTTTTTAGATCTAGAAAATGCCTTTGATTCAATATCAATAGAAAAACTATGTACTTAATTAATAGTATGGATCTAAAATTTATAAAAGCGATAAAATCTTTATTTGGTCACTATTTAGTTACAATTAAAAGTGGTAGGAATACTTATCCTTCTTTTGACATATATGGAGGTCTCGTGCAAGGTGACCCATTATCACCTTACCTATTTAATTCCATGATCCATGATATTGATAAACAGTTCAACAGGAAAAAAGATGGAATTCCAGTGGGAAATCAGACAGTCCATTCAATTCAATATGTGGATGATGTAGTGGTAATTTCGACTACTAAAATTGGTCAACAAAGAAATCTAAATCAGATGCAGAAATATTTTTCTCAGTTGGGAATAAAAATTAACCCAAATAAAATTCATATCCTTATATATTTCAAAGAGAAGGAAGAATGGCTAAACAGGATCATGATTTTCACCTTCTAAATGACAAATTGAAAGTAGTTGAAGAAATTTCATACTTAGGAATACTTCCACACTATCTTTTGGAAAATATGTCCAACAAGTTCTTCAAAATAAAGCAAATAGAATAATAAATAATTTCATTTTTATATTAGTAAAAACGAAAATTAATTCTATACAAAAACAATTTCAGCTCTTTTCATCAATTGTCAAAAATTCAATATGTTATGCTCTCCTAGTGTGGGGGGCATGGATTGGTTATTTTTTTCGAGAAAATCCAATTATTATTCATAAGAAAAATTTATTGTCTTGATAGGGCTGTATCTGGTTATGCAATTTGGCATGATACTAATAGATTACAATTGGAGCTATTTAAGGTAATAAGGATTATGAGGTTTTATAAGAGACTAGCCAACAGTGAGAATACTTTGATAAACACTATATTGAAAGAACTTAAAAGATTAGCTGAGGTTAAAAGGAATTACACAAATTATTGTTATAATAAATTTAGTCTTACGTTGGCCAGATATGGGATATCACATATATTATTTAATAATATGGAAGCCGATTAGAACTTTGGATTTTACTACTATGGTGGAAAATATGTTTAATAACTCAATCGACCAAGAAATGAAAAAATTACAGAATTCAAAATTTCATTCGTGGTGTATTAACAATTTAAGTTTTCCTCCTTTGAACGATTATATTAATTTTCAAATCCCATTTAAGATGAAAAGTTTTTATATTTAGCTTAAATTGAACAGTTTCTATGTAGTAGTCAATGCAAAGTATCTAAATATTAAGAATAGTTAATGCAGAATGTGTCAAGATCAATTTTTTATCTACCATTTAATTTGTACATGTAATGGATGTATAAATTTTAGAGATAAATTTGGTATATCTACTTTGACTGCATCTAAATCTATAGAAGAATTTTACAACAAAATATTTCAAATGGGTCCAACTATGATGATAAGAGTATACAATTTTTTTAACAAATATATTAAATTGTCAGAGGACTACAGTGGTAATATAGGAAACAAGTCTGAATTTACTGATTTAACTTCTGTGTTTTCAAGTGCCACAGAAAAATTTCCAACATCACAGGAATTATATATTCATATTAGTTCAACTTTTGTTTGTAGTGTGTTAATTTATTGTATTCCCCTTGTAGCTGGATAAATTCCATAATACTGTACGTTAATGAATTTGAATTTGAAATTGGCAATTATTTTTTAGTAATTACCATACTGTTCTGTACATTATTTGATTTTAATATTTTTTGGAACTTTATTTTTTAATTTTCTTTCTTATCAAAATTTCACATTGCTAACATATAATTTTTATATTTTAAACTTGCTACTAATATTCTACTGTCTATAATATGTCTGTTTATGCTAGTTTTAGAACAGTGATATGACTTATCTTATTTTTGACATTGTCGTTTTTTTTATCTAAAAGTAATTGATATAGATAAACGTTTTATCTTTTTGTACTGTTGTACCTATATGTGAATGAATGTAATATCCAATTTCTTTTATATTACTATATAATTTAGTATGATTATTATATAGTTTATTTTAGGAGAAACTTTGACATAAATAACTGTTGTATAAATTAATGTAATCATTATCACTATATTTATAATTTTAGCAAGGATGCACAATAGCGAAGATACTATAAAAATTATTGAAGAAATTTAAGTTATGAATAGTTGTTTTTAAATCAAACAATATGCTGGATTTTTATCAGACTATAATAAGGGTAATTAATTAATAATCAGAATACTTCCATAGCTAGGAATAAATTATTGGGTGAGATAGAGGCAAGCTGAAAAAAATTTTGGCTGATATATTATTTTCCCCTAGTCAGCACTAGGGGAAAATAATATTAACTACAGTCTAAGTGTAAAAAATGTAACAGTAATCTAAGTTTATGTAATTAAACCAAAAGCCTATATTATATTGATATATACTGCATATGGTCACTGCTGACTGTTGAGAGTGCTTAGCCATCTTATAGCCCCCTGTAGCTATGGCTCTGAATCAGATACAAAGTAATTTGGCTACAGGTAGGTGGTTAAGTCATCATTTCAAGATAAATTTAATAATTAGAAATAACATAATTTTCAATTCTTAATTATCAATTTAGAATATTCTTGAAGGAAAGATTAGCTTGGAGCAGGGCTGAAATCCACAACTTCTGCGTATCATACAGATGTGTACAAAGCAACAAAGTGAATTGGCATTATATACAAAGCAGTTTTGCTACAGGTAGGCAATTAAGCCTTCTATCTCTAGCCAATTGCTTTGTGTCTTATTACTAATTAGCCTTAACATACCCCAATAAAAATCCAGTAGCTTATTTGGTATTACACATGTATTGGGATTGTGTGTGTATTGTTATATAAGTTTTTTTAGAAATATAAAACATTCAGACTGAAATTATAAGGAAAGAATAATATTTTATATTGTTAAGGTAGGGATAATTTAATAAAAAAAACCACTATAAGAGTTGATATTAGTTGATAATCTATCATGTTGAAATGTTTTGAATTTTGACGTAGAATTTTCTTGATAAGGCATCTAAACTTGGTACCTACCTTCACTACAGTTATCATGTTAGAAAATTCTAATGATAAAAAAAAATCTTAATGATAATGTCAATTATAGCATTACTCTTAAGAGGACTTTGAACTTTACTTTCACCAGGAAAGAAACTTTAAGCCTGTATAAAGTTTGTCACTAAAAGTACTAAATCTTTTATGAACAGAGAAAATTATTTTAAAGTTAGAAAAATTAGATTTACAAAAGAATCTCAATATAAGTTATTACATTGTGATAATTGCTTCATTTTTCATTAATAAATTAATATTTTAAAGTGTTACTAAAATGATAATTATGCTTGATGCAAAATTATAAAAGTAATTAAAAAAAAACCACTGTCTTTCAGTATAATTCAAACAAAATAGATACGTGAGTACTTTTGTATTAATATCATCTTCAGACAATGAAGAACATATTTAGAATACATACAAAATTTGAACAGATATGTCAACATATTCTAAAACAAAAGATTTTTGAACAAATTTTCAAAGCTTAGATTGAATTCTAATGGAAACATAATGACATGAACAAGTTTTAAACATACAAAACAATATAATATAAGATTTATGGGCAATGGATGCTTACAGCAACTGTATGAAATTCAGGAATTGTATAGGAAAATTTTATAGTATGGTGAGAAGAATTCTTTGTGTTTTTAATGTAAAAGTGTCAGATCCTATAATAAAAGGCTGACACCTTTGTTTAAGAAGTGTATTCTTCTAAACCATTGTAACTGTTACTTCTGTGGGGGTGTAAAAGGATTAAAGGATAGACTCAAAAATATTATTTTTGTAAATAGTCTAATCTTCAATTATGAGGAAAATTTTAAAAAATTGCCAACCATTTCACCAGTTTAAAATTTTTTTTGCCACTTCAAATTATTTATTGCCATCAGTTTACTTATTAATTAATGCAGGTGCTGGTAGCCGTATCAGTTTGGAGTCTAGAAAGTAAAAGTAACATGTAAGCTGTTGCTTAGAAAAAAGAATCATTTAGAATAATTTTTTTAATGAATAATTCCAAATAATTAATCAAACATCCTTACTACACCTGATATGTTTAAAGCTATACATGGATTGATTATTATCCAAATATTATCAGGCTAAAAACGGCTATAATACTAATAATTTAATAGACAATTTGGCAATTATAGTCGTTTCTAGCCCAATAACATTCAGCTTTAGTTGATGTATAATTCCAAATAATACATTTGATCACAATGCTTAAACAGGCATTCCATAGGTTCTGTCATGTCAAAATTTCTGTGCTTTAGTCTACTGAAAAAAGATCAAAGTAAAAAAAAAGTCAGCCCAAAACATTTTCTGGATTTTCTATCAGTCAATAAAAAAAAAATCCCCAATCTGGAAACATTGGGCAGCATTGCATGAAAACTGCCTTTGGTTCTCAATGTCACTTCCTGCTTTCCTATCCGAAGTTGTTGTGTGAGATCAAAACATTGCTAGGTATGTGATGCATGGGACTCCCATCATACATGAGCTTGACAGTTAGCTGTTTTTCCTTGAGTGTGCTTTGTGATTCAATTTTACGCTGAATGTCAAAATAAGCAGATTAGGATTTTTATTGCCACTTTTATAAAAAATATTGTGGAATTGGCAATTTTTGGGGCTATATAGCATGACCTCTGAAAATTTATATAATTTTTTTTGTTTTTGACAATACATGATGCTACTAAAATACAAACTAAGTTTTTTAAAAATTAAAAAAAAAATGTCACTAAGTTCTGAGAGCTCAAGCATAGGCTTATTACAGGATTTCACTGTTACAAAGAAAGACTTCCAGACAAAAATAGTTCTGCAATCCATATATTATTTTTTTGATAGTAAAGCTTCTGACCATAGAGACATGAAATTACTTTCTAATACATTCCTGGAGAGCTCTGTTGAATATTTATTGTTTATGATGATCTGTACTTCTCAGAAGAGCGAGCACCAGGATAACAAATTGCTTTTTTTGATTTTTTAGGTATGATTTTTATTATATACCAGCAGATGAGCCTGGTGTTGCCTGGGCGAAAAACCAACAAAAAAGATTAAGATTATTAGATTATTTCATACTTTTAATCCTATTCTAGTAGCCCGGGACGCCCCCTAGTGGGCGTTCTAGCTGCAGTGGTGTCATTCCGTGGTATAAATAATAAATTCCTATTACAAATAAAAATAATAATACACTGAATTTATGATTAATTTAAATAATAGCTAGGAGTGCTCCTAGTGGCCATTTTTGGCATACAGTGACAGAAAGAAAGAAAGAATCCAGTTTTTCAGCTTTATATATGCGAGGGCCCGGATTTAAGATTCGAATATTTTTATTCATTAGGTTAAAAGTTAGGGTTAACTCCAAACGAGAAAAACAACCAACAAATTTTCTCATAAAAATCACTCATAAAACTCTGTTTCCACGGGGATACTTCCTTGTAGAAGATGAGTTAATCGTTGTGTCATAAATTTGTCACTTCGCCCACCATTGGTCAACGAAGATCATCACCTGTGACATACATGGGAAAATCTCGAAAAGAGAGCCCCCATATAAAAGACAAGTGCGATGACGACATAAAAGGAGGGAAAAAAGTTATTTTCTATACTGTGTGTGTGTGTGTGGATTACCTGCCTCTTGTCGCTACTGTCTTCAATTGACTTTACAATTCGGTCTTTGATTACGACTTGAACTTGGATTTTGAACTTTGGACTATATTACGAACCCAGGAGAACAAGAAACTACATCCACGTTATAACTAGAGGTATTTATTTTACTTGTGATGATATGTAAGCTCTCTCTCGCTATTCGAATATTCCAAACTCGTGGTTAGGATCGCGACAAATTTATATTTTGCCCACTACTTTATGAACTATACGGATTGAACCCCTGAGAGGGATTTGTATCCTCGACTCTTCCAATAATTAACTATGTAAAAATGTATACTAATAAACGGGTATTTTGTTAACGAACTTGGATTGGTGTGCATTTTTTCCAGCATTAACACCTCCATACTTAACCCAAAGTCCTGCACGCAATTGGTCATAATAATTCCTCCTCCATTTAACCGCATATCTATCCGCGGCGATAAATTGATTGATTGGTGTCAGATCATGACTTGAAATAAGGATCTAGCGATCCTTAACGTTAAAACCCTTCCGTTCAAAAGAACCCATCCTTTAGACAAGCAAGACCGGACCTCAAGGTCTTGAGTCGAGTAAGTGGTAGGAGAGTCAAGAACTCGTAAACATTCTACCCCAAATTAGTCTCACATATAGTTAAGTTATACAGTAAAACTTGTGTGAACCAGAGTTGCATAGTACTGAATATTTTTATGGTTTGGCAGGTTTCCATTTTGAACAAGTTTTAGTATTTTTTTTCTTTTTTATCTATCAACTAAACCAGATAAATTTACACAGATTATTTTTTACAGTAAAACCATTATTGTGTAATAAAAATTTTTATTACTAGGTTTAATTCAAATTAATCCAAAATGATTCGAAGTAAAGATAGGAATATATGTGCAAGAATTTAGAACTATTCAATTTCAAAAGTTCTTGTTTCCAAGAATTTGTGTTATGTATTTGAATACTTGGATGCAGTCCTTATTTACTGTTATGTTAGTTAATAAGCCAATTTGATTTTGAAAAACTAGTGTCTTCTCTTACTATCAAAAATTATATTACATTGCAGTAATACAGGATATTTTATGATCTATCTAACTTCTCAAGAAATTTTAATATTTTCTAATCATATTTACCATGGCTGTGGAGTTGCGTAAAAATCTACCAACTCCGACTCTGACTCCGCTTCATATACATAACAAGTTGGTAAGTAAAAGAGAGTCAAAGTCGGCAGATTTTTTGACGACTCTGACTCCGGCTAAAACACCAAAACTCCACGACTCCGACTCCACAGCCCTGATATTTACTTAAATTTTGTAATTATTGATATGTTAATCAACGTAGTTACTAACTTAGTACTTGTTAGTTATTAACGACTCCATACAAGACAAATTGGAAGTACAGTTGTCCCTTGATAATCCGACAGGTATGGGACCAAAGGTGTGTCAGATTACCAAAAGTGTCCGGATTACCGAAAATAATTACATATTTCGCATTGTTTTGCTAGCAGTAACTTACAATATTCTCTACTCCAACTGTTCGAACAGAACTGCTCACATAAAACACACGAAATGTGTGTCATCGTGTAAAAATTGGATGGGGAGATTCACATCGCGACATGCTTCTGTGCAAGCAGACACGTAACGGGGACGGGTACCTTGACGGGAGGTGCGTTGGACTACTGAGCAAGTTGGATTAAAAAACGTCGGACTATAGAGGGACAACTGTACTATGTTATCTTATTCTCATTGTTTTCATGAATTACATTTGTTGTTCTCAGAAATTTGTTTGATTCTTAATGTTCTTGATTCTGCTTGATTGAATCCAACAAAGACTTTGTATCTAAATGAACCTTTATGATATAACCTTTGTTTTTTGATAAGGCTCAGAATACAGTTTGTTATGCTCTGTGATGATGGTTAATTTATACTTAGAGATGAATTTTTTGTCTACATGTGAAATTTTAATTTTATGCTTTAGCCAGGTTATGTTCTTTGTACCCAAAAACTTCATCCATTTCCACATTGCCTAGATTTCTAGTTATAACAACAGTTAACAAAGAAAATTGTTCCCTCCGGAAGAATTTTTTTCATTTAGGTAGGTTTTGCTCTCTTCAGGTTCCATTTTGGACAGGTTTTTACTGTGTATATTAACAAAATTTAACTAAAGAATTTTTTAGAAAAGAAGCTAATTTTTATTGAAATTAATCTTGTTTTTTACAATTTATTTTGTTGTTATTGTATTTTGACATGTTGTACTTTCTAAATTGCTTAAATTTGTGATGTAGCATATCGTATTCAAATTCACAAATTGAATGGAACTTACTGAAAAATAAATTCAGTATATTTTACGAAAAAGTTTTATGGTTAAAATGATATTTGGTTCACAAGTGGCCAAGCGGTCTTCGTTCCCTGAACACTGGGAGTTCGGTCGTGGATTTGCACCTTGCTCAAGTGGACCGGCCACGTGGAGTTTTCTGGGTTTTCTCCACATCTGTAACACCTAAATAATGACCAGTTTCCCTTAATTAAAAAGACCTCCCAGAAGGCATCCCCCTAGGCGGATCGCCCAAGTGTTGCATTGCCATAACTAAACAAACAAGCAAAATGATATTCAAAGCAGATAAATAAAATAAACTTGCTGAAAGAAGCAAAATGGATTAATTCATTACTTTCAGCAGTTGTTTGAAATAAGTTTTTTGAGACAATTTCTGTAATTACTCAATATATATTTCTTTATAATTGAAGTTTAGACTATTTACAAAAAATATCAAATTTTTGAGTCTATCTTAATCTTTTTTATACAATCCCAGAAGTAACAGTTAACATGGTTTTTTGAAGAATATACTTCTTAAAACAAAGGTAAACAATAAGTAAAAAAAGGTTCACAATGTTAAAAATGATCAAGTGTCTGCCTTCTGTTACCATATCAATTCACGTAAATATTATTTTTTGATATAATAAATTCTTACTAAGTAATCTAGAAGTAATAATACTGTAAGTACAGACATGTTACACTATTTTTTTAAGCTTCTAGTCTAGTATTTTTACTACCATTATTCTACTACTATACAATGTGGGTTGTTTAAGACTTATTAGCTCTGGTAACAATTCTTCAGTCTCAGGTTTAAGTTTTAAACAACCCACATTGTAGAGTAGCAGAATAATAAAAAACATCTTTATTGTTATTTATTTATTTTTAATTGTTTAATTCTTTGGTTCCATTCCTCAAAAGAAATGTTGCTTTAGTGAATGAGATCATTAATTTTAAACATTTGAGGAAATAAAATTCTTGTCATTTTTTAGAAATTTATTTTTTAAATTCATTATATATTAAGATATGAAATTATAAACTAAGTATGTGTGTACAAAATCGATGAAATTATACACAAAATTAAATTTAGTTAATTTTAAGTGACTTTGTATAATAATTTTCAGTATCATTAATTTATATTTTAAAATATAATTTAATTTTATGGTTTTAATTTTAAAATGTAAAATCATATCACGTGGTGGTGATACATAAAATTAATATGTGGCCAATGTGAATTGTATAAAAATATGGAAGTTTTAACCTCTAATTTGTAAACCAAAATGAGAGAATAAATTGTGCTTGAAAAGTTTTTTCTCAGTTCAGTTTGTGCAAAAATGGTATTAAACTAAAAGCAGAATGCTGTATTTTTAAAAATAACTAATAAGTATAAGCTAAGAAATTTGTCTTTAAGCTTTTCCTAATTAAATCCAATTTGGCCAAAAGTATTGGTAAGGATTTCTTTATTAAAGTATTAAAATGTTCATTGTTATAAGTGTTTCAATACTTATATTTAATTAGGAAAAGTATACTAATCACATATTTTTAGTAAAATCAATGGTCTTACAATAGTAATATAATTAATTACAAAATTATTACAACTTTTTATATATAAAAGTAGCAGATTATTAAATGCTGACTAGGGTTTCTCAAATGAGATCCTGGGATCCCAGTTGTTTTTTAAACCTGGGAAATTCTTCTCAACCTGGGAAATCCTGCCAATTTTTTAAAAATTCACTTATTTCTTATTTTGTGTTAATGTTGAGGAAATTTTGCAAATAGAAAGCATAATTAACTCAAACTGTTAGAATACATTTGTATTTATTAATTTTAAACCTACTTATTAGTTTTTTTAATTTTTGTTCAGTATGGCACGTCACAAATGGTCAGTAATCAGTACATAGCTTATTTGTGGCAGGACTCTGAAATTTCTTTACTTGTTGGAACCTGTAATATCTGAAATAATTGTGCTTACACCGTCTTAATTTTTAACCATGCCTGGTAGCTTCGATAACTGCATAACGCCGGGTTGTGCAAATTGGGCACAGATACAAACGAGTATGAAGTTTTTCTTCGTAAACCCGATTATTAAAGCCAAACGAATTGCTGAATTATTGGGCTATAAGTTTGATGCTGCTATTAAAGCAGCCTAGGTAGACAAATCAAGAATGCTAGACAGCAAAAGAAGTACTACAATCTCGAAAACAAACTCGAAATCTTCCAGGCTATAAGTGAAAAAAACATATAACATCTGTCTTCTCTTAATTGCATTCAAGACAATTTCACTAATATCAATTGAATCAGAGAGGGCATTCTTGGTAGCAGGACTTTTCATTACTAAAATAAGAATCAGATTGACTGATTGGAGTATTGACCATCTTTGCTTTTTAAAATCTTAATACAAAATATTATTGTAAATTTTTATAATATGTTTTATTTAAAAAAACGAAAATTACCTTTTAAGTTAAAGTTTGATTTAAGTTTATTTTTTTAAATTTTCAGCTCAATTCAAAGCATTTTGTCGTTGTTGTTGTACGTAGTTTCCAGCAAACTTTAATAAATTTTTTCTATTTGTGAAAATTTCTACGTAATTCAAAGATAATTTTTAATATATATCTTACACAGCATTATTAATATGATTTTGGAGGTTGCAGAACATATTAAATTACTTTAAAAAATGAAAAATAATTATATCATTTGATTTCATGATATTTTGTATATCTTAAAAATAATAAATTCTGTCCCAGGATCCCGGGAAACAGTTCACTTTTATCCCGGAATCCTGGGACAAGCAAAAGACCAGGAAAGTTACCCTAATGCTGACTGATGCAATTCATCACAGTATTTTTCTTCTAGAAATCAAAAACTTGGGTTTATTAAATATTTTTGAGGTATATTTTTCCTCATCCTCTAAGTCTACATCTTATACAGAAATAAGGAAAAACATTATATTAATAAAATTCTAATAAGAGACTTAATGAATATGAGACTTAATGAGCTGAATATGATATTTAGTTTCTAATAAGAGAATTGACTTAAACTGTAGAATTTAATATGTTTTATGCATATACTATATAACTTTCTATATAAGACATTATCTGCAAATTCTGTTTTAAATTGTTTTTATTCAATTCATCATTAGATTGATAGAAAACAAGATAAAAAAATTATCAATCCCTGGTTTATTTTCATTAATTTTTAATTCATTAATAATTACATTAAAAAATTTTATCACTAAAATATAAAACATTTTATATTTTGTGTCATACTTTTATAATTTTTAAACAGTAATAAAGTATTTTAGAAACAGAGTAAGTCTGTTGATATTTTACATAAATTTATTGTTAATTTTATGTAAGTGATTTGACTTTTAGATTGATTGTATGTATGTATGTTAGGTAAGTAGAATTTTAATACTATAGTTATGCAGTTATATTTTTATTATTCATTTTGATTGTGTTTTGAATAGGAAAATTTAAATAAAAATATTCTTATTTTTATTATGTACATACTTTATTAATAATAATTATTGTTATTTTCTAGNGATTTAAGATTCGAATATTTTTATTCATTAGGTTAAAAGTTAGGGTTAACTCCAAACGAGAAAAACAACCAACAAATTTTCTCATAAAAATCACTCATAAAACTCTGTTTCCACGGGGATACTTCCTTGTAGAAGATGAGTTAATCGTTGTGTCATAAATTTGTCACTTCGCCCACCATTGGTCAACGAAGATCATCACCTGTGACATACATTTCCATTTTTATTTTATTTACAATTCTTATATTATATGATGAAAGTCTGGTATTATAGGGAGGATAGAATAAAATTTTCTAAAAAAGGCCATGGAGTTTTTTTAAGTCATTTTTGAAGTGTAAGATTTTGCACTATCTTGAAAGAAACAGAGCATCTTTGTAATTAATTAGCACTGGCTGTTTTTGGAAAGCCTCTAAAGCATAGGGAAAGTTTACTCTGCAGCTGAGCAGAGTGAACTTTCCCTATGATTATTTAGCTTGAGAGTAGAGGTTGATTTACAGTCCAATAGTAGCATGATGGTGCATTAATGTAATTCTGTTATTTTCACTGTCATCTTTTCCAGTAGATATAGAATTATAAACACAAGCTTTTGGTTGAACACGGTCAACGTGATACGAGAAATTATAATTAAAACATTTATGTAAATTACTTCATGAATAATCACAATTTTCTTGTAATTTATGACAGTAATTAGTCTAAGATGCATATGAAATTATTACATTTTATTAATAATTAAAAATTTGTAGATTTTTCAAATTTAATTTTGCACTTTTATGCTTTTAATATCTGAAATTTAATTGAAAAATATCCTGCATAGAAAAGAAAAATTTTGCTATATCTTTTTCAGTTTGAATAAGTTTACAAAACTTACAATTTTGATAAATTAAAAATCTCTTCATATCAGTGGCTTTTAAACATTCTAAAGTAGATACTTATATTTAATTAAGGTGGGAATTTCTGTCAGAAAAGATAGACATTCATTACTTTTCCTACTTTATATCAAATCCACATTAAGTGTGAAATTTGAAAAGATTACATAAAATTTGTAAATTTTTAATACCATACTGTAATTAATATTGACAAGACTATGTCTTGTTTATAAAATTGTACTGCCATTTTATGTTACCAGCATAGAGGTATGAAGGAGTACTGTACATGTTGAGAGTTGATATTTGGCACAGAGTATTAGGTGCCCAAATCATTTGCGCATAAAAAGATCCAGACTCATAGGTAGTCAGGAGACCGAGAATTGAGTCAAAATAAAATACAAAATGATGATCCTTATCTACAAACAGGCAAAACAGCCACCTCACCCCACCGAAGTCAGGTGGGAGAGAGTACCACCCACAGTCATTCTAAGAAGTGAACTCTGACCTTAGGACTGAACACGTAGTTTCTTCTATGTTAAATAAAATTTGTAATCTAATTTTGTAAATTTGGGAGTGCTTCAAATATGACGTTAAAACTGTTTTATGCTGGTACAAGTGGGTTTTTTAACATTATCTAGTATAGTAAAATCGTGGGACCGATAAAAATTTGATATTATATTAGGGTTGTCATTACATCCGATGACATTATAATTGGGGTAAACTGTATATTGTGCAAAATAAAAAAATAATTTTGGACAATACAATGGCCATGATTATTTTTTTCAAAAACGGGAAATTTTTGTTACGAATCGACAAAAATTCAACCCGGGCCGATATGCAACGGAGAGACATTTCGAAATAGGATAGGTTAATTTTGTCAAAAATGCATTGTGGCCAGTGAAGTTTGAACAATCGTGCCCAAAAGCAGGATACCAAGATTGGAGAATGAGAACAAGACCTGCCTTGTGCGTCAAAGTGATTCCACTTAGTAGTGAGTCTCCGAGACATAGTCTTGTCCCAAATACGGTTTTGCCATTTTACTTGTTTTTTTAATATTTGGGCATGATAATTTGATTAATTAATAAGATTCTATAAACATATTGAAATTGAATGAAAAGTTACAAAGTTAATAATGTTTAACTCCAAAAAAATACCATAATCTAGAATGTAATTTTTGAAATTATATTTGTCAGTGAGTTGTCATGTACTGATTCTGTGTATCTAAACAACTTCAAAGTTGAATTATGTCAGTTTTGCCTTTTGCTACCAATGCTGTGCTGTAATGAATTAGCTACTAGCCAGAGTTAAACTATAAACTGGATGATATTTTTGTCAACTACAGTGATGGTTAGTGATCTTGAAACTCCGTGTTGCTATTGAACTATAAACTAGTGATGCCACGAATAGTGATTTTGTCGAATACTGAATATTAGGCTATGCTCTTGGCCAAAGCGCCGAATGTTCGGCAAAATACGTGTACATTTTGCGGATGACAGGTTACGATTTGTCTCATTGCAGTGAGTGCGGTAGCAACACTGCGGGTGCATTTGTTTTATTTGCGAATAGATCGTGTCATGACATGCATTATTTGTTCATTGTTACATCAAATTGTGTTACTAATAGTCCTTATTACTAAAAAATATCACTGTTTGTATCACTTCATATGAAAACTGTTTACCTAGATTGGACGGAAGACCTTTGCAAGCGATGGTCAGCAAATGCAAAACAGTATCCAAGTCTGACAGAATTCACTAAGATTTATCTATCATCTCCCAGCAGTAGTGTATATAGTTAAGAGGCTATTTTCAGAAGCAGGTATAGTTTGAGGAAAAGTGCAATCGTTTGCTATCAACAAATGCTGAAAAAATTGTTTTCATTCATCACAATTTACCACTGATAGATTTTAAGTATTAAATGTAATAATCTGTGATTAAAATAAATATGTTTTTGAGTAATGTGTGCGTTTTTCCTTTTTTTTTTCTTTTTTTTTTATGATTCGGTATTCAGCCAAATAGTATGCAACGTTTGGCCGAATACCGAATATTAAAAAAAGTAGCCGAATATTCGTGGCATCTCTGCTATCAACCTATCTTAAAAGCTTATAATGAACAATATATATTACATTCCATCAAACACAGAACAACTTCTGTTGATGAACTATTGGTTTTGTTGTGGAAGATGCAGGTTCCCAGAAGATAGTCAATGATAAGGTTACTTAATATTACAGTATGTAATCCATTTTTCATTCCACATTAGTAGTCTCTTCAAAAATGGCTCATTCTTATTATGAGAAAGAAGAGGTAAACAAATTGAAAATTTATGGAGTTTGTTTTCTGCTATGAGTTCAAGTGGAACCCATTCATATAACCTGTATAATTTCTCCAGTTGATGCAAGTGCAGACAAATGGCTTTATCACTCATACCAAATTTTTTTGCAAGCTCTCCACATGTTTGATTTTAATATGAATTAAAGAATGTTATTGGGTTTGCCATCCTTCACAGGGTGCTGCTTCAAGAAATTTACTCGATGCAATTTTTTTTTTAATATCAGTTTTTAGCTGTTCATTAACTAACTGATTTCTTCAAATGCTGTGCATAGCTTTTGGGAAGCTTGTGCAGCATTTGTTCCAAGTTTAAATTCATGAAATAAGCATACTTGAATAACTATATTTGAAACTGATGTTTTGAAGTCTATTTTCACATGTATTGTTAACAATTACACAGTTAAAATTTTTAAAACAAATTGCTACAAAAGTCTAAATTTAGAACAGAAATAAAAATAACACGCCATCTACATCAAATACTACACAATTACAAAATAGTAATGAATTGAACCTTAAAAGAAATTCCAGGATAATTTATTGCAAATTCTAACATTTTCGATCTTCAAAGGAGATCTTCCTCGGGATTCCTTAAATTGGAATGCAGAAATGGTTAATCAATTTAAATTATTAAAAAAATTTTTTTAAAAAGAATGAATTAGTTTAAAAATTCTCATTTATACGTTTTTTAAATAATTCTTAAAAATGTTCCATTATATTCCAGGCTTGCAGATTTTGAGCTATAATTAAGTTATATTACATAATTAATATTCAGACTAGTTACTTTATAAAACTTCACCAATCTTTTTATGGTTGCCTGGTATTTATTTAGAAGCTTTAAACAGATTATCAAATTTTTGTGAATATAACTCGCATGTCTGTGTTTTAAAAGACAATTTGAAAGGAATTTGGGTTATGCAGTGTGGGTATATGCCAGTTTTAAAATGCAATTTACAAAATCTTGCCTATGAAGCAATGGCTGCTACCAAAGATAGGAAAGGTTACATGAAAATTTTATTTGTTCTATCAATTTTATGCAGGTTACATGCATAAAAAATAGAATAATTTGAATTGAGTGTGATAAAATCTATTAACAACATAGTTTGTTAACATTACTATCTATCTAAAAATTAGTCTAGAAGAATGGAACAACAGATGTAAACAACAAAAACTATTTGTAGTATTTACAACATAGCAATTACAAATAAAAGTGAAAATAAATTTAAAATTTTACTTTTGAACAGTTTATATTCTGACATGAGACTTGTTATACTCAGTATTTGACAATATTTATATCTTAAATGACATCTTATAAAATTAATATTATATAATTAAGCACAACTTAACATATAAAATTATTATTAGTGAGAAATGGTAAAAAATCTTACATTAACCAATTTTTTAAGGTTTTTTTTAAGTTTTTAGGTTTTTTGGAGTGTTTTTATAAAAGATAACAGTTACTGCTGCTGTTACAAAAATGGGAGGAAAAAAGCTGAACAAAACAGGTTTAAATTAAATGAAGGTTGGATTAGTGAGCGTACACTAGTTATGAATACTGTTTTTTAAATAATTAAAGAGAAAGATCTTTACTTGTAAAGAAATTAATTTATTCTTTTTTGTGCTTTTTGTCTGTATATATGTTTATATAATTATTAAATTGGCCTATTGTAATAAATTAATTNCATTTATCCTACGATAGATGGCGCGCGTTTACACGAGCATTCGAGCAATGTGTTCGATCGATTTCAAATTGTGAAGACCATTTCCCCCTTTCAAAAAATATCTCTATATATGCATTTGTTATGTACGATATTTGTAATAATTTTTGTTTAATCACTTTATTTCAACTTTTCTTTGCTAATTACGTATTCGCTCGAACTTCGTTAAAACCTTAACTGTACCCCGAACAACGACCGAAGTTGTAGGAAGAAATTCGCCTATTTTACCGATCTAGGTATCCCCCTTTTCCAAATTTTAATATAACTTTGAAATAATTTAAAAAGACAAATTACAATAAAACGGTTTATTATCCAACTCTCAGAAATTTCACAACGTGCCAAGGAAGAGANTAAGTTGTAAACATCATTCAATATTATTGAAAAGAATGCATTCATAAATATTGATATTTTAAAAATTTGTTGTTGTTTGATATGATATTAACTATTAGAAATTTTTTTCTTATATGAAACATTACACTTAAATTTTTTCAATAATATCTGTGCATGCTATGTAGTAAGTAACATGATTAATATTCTATGTTTAAAATTGTATAATTAAATATTTAATATAAGATGATTTTAAATAGCTTATTTATTGTGTGTCATCTTTAAATAATACAAAGAATATTCTATTTGGCTCCTTTAAATTTTTCTAAAACTTCTAATGAGTAGTTCTGGAGAAATTAAAATATGACAAACAAGTGAGAATTTCCAAAAATTTGAATGTTAAATCTTTGAAACAGTTTTATAGGTTAAAGATTTGCACCGTTATAAAACATGATAATGATGTAATGATTCATTTTTATTAGTAAATGTTAACATATAAATTATGTGTAAATATTCTTGAGTGATGGAGATGTACCTGTGAGTGTTGGTATCTAAATTGTGTAAATATGAAATGTCTAACAGTTCACAGGACTACTAAAGTTAATAACATATTATGCTATGTAATCTGCTGAAAGAGAAAACAAAACATTGCAGTCTAAGTAGTAACTGACATTCCCAGAGAGAAGAGGAAATGACATAAGACAACTTTAGCAAACAATTTAACAATGTGATATTCTCTAAAAAGATTTCTCTTATGACCCAAACATATTGTCACTTTCAAGTTGATATCCCAAAGGCTATATATTATGTTTGTATAGTTTTCAAGTCAACTTCTGGATTATTATCAGGCGGTAAATAATTATAAGGCTATTAAATAATTAGATATAATTTAATTTGGCCAAAGGTAAGTGGGTATGATGCCATCTCATGAGGTAAATTTATTAATTAGAAATAAAATTAATTTTAAATTTAGAATATTCTGGAAGAAAAGAATTTGTCCTGACCAGGACTCGAACCTTTAACTCCTGCTTGTCATGCAATTGTGTTGCCAATTACTCTACTGCAACCTTTGTCTAATCTCTGCTTCCAGCATTATTAATTCAGCAGTTTATTTGGAAGCTTTAATGTATTGAGTTGGGGGTTGTTATTATATATACAGTGGGTGATCAGTTAATGAACAGTTCAGATAACGAACACTTTACTGAACAAACATAAAAAGAAGCGATGGAAAATAACGAATACCGATTGATTTTCCCTTGTCTTCGGGTAACGGGTAACAATTCAAAACCTTTCAGAGCACAGGAAACATCAACATCAATGCTCAACCCATTATTGATTAGATAGTATTCCTCTAAATTTTGAAACTCTCTCCTTTGTAATTTTGTTTACCTTTCTGACAAATAATTTTTTATAGACTTCATTAGACTGTCGGACGGGCACTTGTTAAATTTTGCATTGGTGTTTATTTACAAGAGGTGAAAGTTTAACTGTGCCATTGGATATCCATTAATGTTTTAACACCAAATTTCGAATTTCATCCGGGTCTTGCATTTAAATAATTTTTTGTGGGCCAGTTGATTTCTGTTCTCTGAATTTTTGTAAGTGCTTTTCTGAACTTTTTATTTAAAAAAGAAACTGATACTATTATGGAGCTAAAACAAGGAGTGTCAAGAACTGTTCTCACCATAGAAACCAAGTAACAGATAATAGCCAAGGTAGAAAGTGGGCACAAAATGTCTGATGTTGCTAGGCAGTATGGCTTGAACAGGTCTACAGTAAGCACAGTCTGAGCTATGAAAGATATATCAAGAAGTCTCAAGCTACTAATGGAGTAATGAAAATCACATCTGAGAAATAAAGAGCATTTTAGAGCTCATAATGGAACATGAAACTGATCTGATGACAGAAGAACTCCAAGAATTCTCAAATGAAGAATACCAAGAAACTTAGTGAGATGTATTTTCTTTTGAAAAAGGAGAAGACGAAAGAGGACCGATGTCAACCTCTGCTACTAAAAATCATTTGAAGAAGTGGGAGGATGTCAAAACAATGATCATCCAAGTGGCATCCAAACCAGAATAAGGTTAATGGGGTTGGAGATCTATACAATTACAATACTATTAATTACTTCCGAAAAATCCTGAAGAAAAGAGAAAAGCAATGGACATTGGACAGATTCTTTAACCCCCACAAATGGAAAAAATATGACTAATAAAAATGCAAGACTGTATATATATGTATTTTTACTATTACATATAAATAAACATAGTAAAAAAGTATATATTCTTTATTTTTTGGAGTCTCCGGAACAAATTAATTAAATTCCCATAAAAACCTATGGTAAATCGATAATCAGTTTATGATTATCGATTTACCATAATCAATAATTGGTTAAGGAACAATTTGGATAACGAACAAAGTTTTGGAACGGATTATGTTCGTTAACCGATCATCCACTGTATATACATATAAACCATGCTGTGGTAAGACGTGAGTTGATTGAGTACCGTTAAAGGTTGTGGACACTCTGTCATTCCAGTTAGCACCTTGTGTAAACTGTATGGTTATATCTAAATTAACTGTGATATATAAAGACAGTAAACATACTTTATATACTATGATATGCTTCTTGTCTAGTCTTTGTATATACTTGTGACTTAAGGTTTGGAATGCATTCTTTTAGAAAAATTAAAGTGATTTTCTAAGGCTAGTTTTGTGTCCAGTGATGGTGTAATAAGTCTAGCAATAAAGAAAGACAAGTAAATTTACAGCAACTAAATTTAATATAAAAAAATTAATCAGTTTTTTAACCCCATTTCACAATGTTGCTATTTCAACTATTAAAGACAATCATTAAATCATAGAAAATGATAAATTGATAGAATCAAACAATATGAATGTAGTTTGTTAAGCTTTCTAAAATACAGTAGAGCATCGATTATCCGACTCAATTGGGGACTGGGGTTGGTCGGATAACTGAAAAAACAGATAACCGAAAAGTATGAAAAAATACATTATTAGTATATCCCATGTAATTAGTATATCAGTATATTGCTATTAACCTACTTCACGTTGAATTTTTGTTGATGTTAAGCCTAACAAAAAAATCTTTTTAAATAATAATCGTTGCTATTGTATCGTTAAAAATTATTTCTTTATTTTGCAAAAAATAAATACAGTACTGTACTGTACATTGAAAAATATAAAACAAAAAAATATACAGTATTCAGTTACATATTTTACATAAAGTAGGTCTATACATTAGAAAAAGAAGTCCAAAATTTTCTTTTGCTTTACAGTTGACACTTGTTTTTTGCCGCTAAATCTTGCACACATTTTAAAAACAGCAATTGGATAGCGTAACATTCTTCTTGCTGTTCTAACCATTTCATAGCTGTCTCAAGGCTTTGAAAAGCTTCACCACTTTTCAACTGATCTATTATTTTAAGTTTATCGGAAAGACTGAGAACAACGCACTTACATTTAATTCCCATTGTGAACAGTACAACAACTATAGCACAATCTGTTACAAGTGTGAAATTCACAGATCCAAAATTTATATCTCCGATGAAAACGAATTCCAATTCAGCACGACACACATTCCTCAGAAAAATCCACACATAACAAATGGCCACTCATAATTAGAAAATGAAGCCTTGTTTAAATATGGCCTCCCTTTCATGGTTGATCCAGTGTTGCCAGCAAAAACACGCAAAAATTTAACAAAAATAATATTAAAGTAGCCAAGACACAGCCAAATATTGTAGCGCCACATCACTAGAAGACATTTGAATTGCCAAATAGAATGCAGTCAGTTAATTGAGTGTGACAGTTGATTGGGGGTCGGATAATTGATGCTTTACTGTAATTATATATTTTTGCTAATTATGTATTTTATATTTTCCATGTAGAAATTATTCACACAGATACATCTAGTCATTGTAATTTTTAGTGATAGATTAAAAATAGAAAGTATGATTATAATGAAAAACAAATAAATAAGATTTTACTGAATTACTATTACTAAATAATGAAATGCAATAAAATATTTTGAAAAATACTAAACTAGTAATTGAAAAATTAATCTCATTTTTGAATTTTAATTAATGAATAATATGATGATGATAAACAGAAAATACAGCTTAGTTACACTTTTCACAAGTAAGCACAGTCATCGCTTATTAATTTTCAGATAATCAGAGGATGATTTGTATAATAATTAATTATTATTGGCTATTATTAAATGAAACTCCTTCATCAGACAGAGATTTATTTGCACTTTAATCATTTGTGCTAATTTTTTATTTATAACTCAATATTTTTAGTCAGCTGACTGTTTCTTTACTTATAAACTGATTCTGATTAAAATTATAAATCCTTTAATTATTATATTTAAATATATTAATGAAATAAACTGATGCAATGCTTTAATTGATATTCATAGTTTGTATATTTATTTAATTCAATCATTATCCTTTTAGATTGGACCTCAACAATATGTTATATATACACTAGGAAATGATTGTTGATTAAATGTTATTGTGTAATTTATATATAATTTATTAGGAATAAAAAAACAAGTTGGGCATGATTTTTATTTTTTATTTAAATATATCAATTTTAGTTAAAACATGTTTTACAAATGATTATTTGATTATGACTTGATATTAGTGCCATATTTTAATAATAAAAATTATTATACAGTCGACCCCCCCCTATAAGATCATAGATACGTTCCATTTTTTAGGAATCCGATTTCTTACGAGTCGTTCCAATCACAGCCCGACACATGTGAAGTTTACGGACTATGGCTGATTGAAAGGTTTTCTTCCATAAAATTAATCGATTCTAGACTAATCCGACTCAACATTTCCAAAATACGTATATTTTTTTTGGAAATAATCCGTATAAACTACGCTATAAACAAAAAATTGTAGGATTACTTACCGAGTGTGCACCATTCGACATCCCATTGCTCAACATTGT
>NW_019384612.1:656579-668029 GCF_000671375.1 Centruroides sculpturatus | reverse complement strand
TAAAAATTCTCTAATTAGTCTGGAAACGGGGGACCTAATTCTTGCATTCTGTGAAAACGGGTAAGATTAGCTATAATGTAATTATCTTAATCTTCACTATCGTTACTTTTTGCCCAGCGAAGCGGGTCCTTGCAGCTAGATTCTAGATTACTTAGAAAAACAGTCTTTTATATATATAAAAAAAAACTATATTACATACAAATAAAAACCCAGCGAAGCGGGTCCTTGCAGCTAGTAATTATATATACTTAATATATAATTATATATACAGTACCTAATTTATATATAATTATATGTACAGTACCTAATTTATATATAATACTGTACAGACAATAGTAATCTCTCTGTAGCGTGGCGCTACGGACGGTGGGAAAGTAGTTCGGCTGCCCGATGACGTTTTACGTAATTATAGGAGTTTTTTACGGGTTTTTACGGATACCGTTGCAATTTTTTTGCAGTTTTATAGGAATCGTAATTATAGGGGGGTCTACTGTATATAACAAATTTTCATAAATTAATTATTAATAGCACTACTGTAACTTTATATTTTACTAAATTCTTATACATAATAGTGTATTGTATTAAAAGAGATTGAGATTAATTATATGTTTTCGTTATTTTAACAGGGTTCTTTGATAAGTCTTTGTGATGATAATTCTCTTCATTTATGGGAATTAAATTTAAAAGATGGAAAATGGATAATGGAAGAAGTGAAATCATGTTCACTAGAAGGAAGGTATGAAATTTTTTAAATAATAACAAAAAAGTTTTTTATACATATAAATTTTATGTTCAGATAATTAATACAAAATCTTGCTTAGTAAACAATATGTTGACTAACACGCCAAAATTAATTAATAAACAAAAACAAAAACACTGAGTTCGGCGTTATATGCGTTTTATTATCGCTAGTACTTTCGACGAGCTTATTGTCGTCGTCCTCAGGCGATTTAGACAAAAATTATCGAACACAAAATAGAACGCGTAATATAAATTGAAATTGTGCTAAAGCCGTTAAGAACACGTAGAAATTTAAACATAATTCGAAAGCCGAACGAGCAGATAGCTCCGTGAAGTGCGAGCTGGCGCATGCGCAGAGCTATGCTCTCGCTGCATGCATTCTAGAGACTACGAGTACTCGCTTAATCGCTTATACAACGTGACCCATACACTGGGCAGCTCAAGGGTAGGGGTGTTGCAAGTGTCCAAGGTGGTAGTGAGGAGAGATTCCCATATAAAAACAGTTTTTCGATCTTTGCAGCTCTTGAGCATAACCACTTGGGACCATAGCGGGTTGTAACCCTGCTCAAGTACCTTTTTTGCGAGCTCGGTGGTGTGTCTTCCCCTCATAACATCGTCTTGGTGCTCATCAAGGCGGCTGGAAAGCATTCTAGTGGTGGCCCCGATATATCTTGTATTTACTCCCATTGCCTGATTTTCCAACGGTACAGCATAGACCCCCGATTTCTCAAGAATGGAAAATTTGTCTCTATCATTGCAAATAAGTTTGCGTAGGCTTGGAAGTGGGGTTAAAGGTAGAACAAGGTTGTGCTGCTTAAAGATTCTGCAGATACGTAAAGATATGGGTCCAAAGTAAGGCAACGCTACTTGAACCTTTGAAGATTCTCTTTTGCTGCATAAAGTAGTACATGGAAACAGTGCCTTGTTTACCTTATTGAGCACATACGTAAANAATACAAGATATATCGGGGCCACCACTAGAATGCTTTCCAGCCGCCTTGATGAGCACCAAGACGATGTTATGAGGGGAAGACACACCACCGAGCTCGCAAAAAAGGTACTTGAGCAGGGTTACAACCCGCTATGGTCCCAAGTGGTTATGCTCAAGAGCTGCAAAGATCGAAAAACTGTTTTTATATGGGAATCTCTCCTCACTACCACCTTGGACACTTGCAACACCCCTACCCTTGAGCTGCCCAGTGTATGGGTCACGTTGTATAAGCGATTAAGCGAGTACTCGTAGTCTCTAGAATGCATGCAGCGAGAGCATAGCTCTGCGCATGCGCCAGCTCGCACTTCACGGAGCTATCTGCTCGTTCGGCTTTCGAATTATGTTTAAATTTCTACGTGTTCTTAACGGCTTTAGCACAATTTCAATTTATATTACGCGTTCTATTTTGTGTTAGATAATTTTTGTCTAAATCGCCTGAGGACGACGACAATAAGCTCGTCGAAAGTACTAGCGATAATAAAACGCATATAACGCCGAACTCAGTGTTTTTGTTTTTGTTTATTAAAATCTTGCTTAAAAATATAGTTTAAGTATATTTTAATATTTGTCTATAAACATTATATCCAAAAAATTTACTTAAAAACTAGAAAATGTATCTGTAGAAGACATGATGACAACCATAATAAATTGCAGCAAAAGTTTAATGAAAGTTGAAGATCATTTTCAGCATTGTCAATATGCCTGCTTCAGAAAATTTAACAGGTTTAAGATTTATGACCTGAAACAGATCTATTAATGAGACTGAAAACATTTGTCAATTTTCATTAAGTTTGTTGGAATTTATTATAGTTGTCTTTGTGTTTTCTACATTACATCAATAATGTTTCTAACTTATTTCAGCTAACAAATAAATCAGATTTTAAGTTAATTTCTTCAGCATTACTTTTGTTATGCAAAAATGACACAAAATACTATATATTACATAAATGAAACTGCTTTCTTGAGGAAGTCAAATTTATTTATCATGAAGAAACATTTTTGACTTATTTTAGGTTGTCATCAGCCTGAAATTGCAACTGCTTAAAAATGGAATTTATTATTTATAAATTTAATTGCAGTTATAAAACTAAATATATTTTTCGTTTTAATTATGTTTAATTACATTTATATTAATATTTTCAGATTTAAAAAGATTTCATCTTGTTGCCTTCAGTCAAGTGGAGAACATTTGTTGATAGGTACTGAAGGAGGAAACATATATCTTTTGGATGTGAAATCATTTGAAATGACAGACCATATTATTTATCAAGATGTTGTAATGCAAAAGTAAGTTCTATATCTTAATATTTGTATATAAATATATAAAAGTTTTTTAAAAATGGAATATCCATTTTTTAAGGAAGTATCATATCTATAATTAGTTGCAATACATTACCAATATTCTTATCCAGTAATTAATTATCAGTGAAGTGCAGAAATTCAAGAATTTTTTAATTTTTGATTAGAACTATCTAATTTAAGTGAATTAAATATTTAAAATTATTTTTTTTTTACATTAAATTTTATGATTTTATTTAGATTGATTGCATCTTTAAAAATTAATTTTTTTTATATTATTTATTTGAATACAATCAACTTGCATTAATGCAAATTGAATCATTAGGGAAACAGTAGTTAGTTTACTTTATGGAAAATTCATATTAACAATTTTCAGGGTCAAGGTCAAGGCTGTATAATTTTCAGAGTTTAAGGATTAATAGGCAATTGAAATCTCTAAATTATAATATTTTGAATTAATTTACTAAATAAAGTTAAATAAAATGTTCATTTAATTTTGTAAAAAATTTAAATCTAAATGATTTTCAAATCAAACAAAATGAGAAGACAGTTGTTTGAGTGGATCAGAGTGGTTAAACAAAACAAAGTTAAAAGAGATCTGATTTCTTTTTCTGTTGAAGATTGATTCAAAAAGTAGAAAACATTTTTTTGCTTTAAAAGAGTGGAAAAGGAGCCAAACCTGGCATCACTGTATTCACCCCTGATATGTAAACTAGCACATGTTTGCAAGGGACTGCATCAATTTAAAGGTCTGGTTGTCCTTAAACTTTAACCCCTATTTTCCAATTACAGTACAATGGTCTGCTAAAACCAGATGTTTGAATTGCTCTACAATCAAGGTTGAACTCATCGTTGCTTAGTAAGAGAAAATTATTCTACTCAAAATAGAACATTTATTATAGTATCACTTTGCTTTTTTTACTTTTTGATGTGAATAATAAAATCATTATTGGAAATAGGTTTATTTCTTGAGGGTTGTGAAGATAATTTACAGTTCAGTTTAATGAATTCTGATAAAATTTTTGTTTGCTTTATCACATAAAAATTAATGTTGTGACATGACAATGGCATTTTGCCAGAGCAATGGCAAAATTCACTTTAATGCAAGATTTTGCTTTATTGGTATTTGTTTTAAGGTGAGCTGACTGTATAGTTAATTTATTATTTCTTATTTAAAGTAAATTCTTTATTGTTTCAGTGTCCCTGATGATTATAAAATAAACCCAGGAGCAGTTGAAGCAATTGCTGAGCATCCAACAAATGCAGATAAAATTTTAATAGGTTATAACAGAGGTCTTATGGTTCTCTGGGATAACAAAGCTTTAAATGCCGAAAACACTTATGTTGGTAGTCAGGTAAGGAAAATATAAATTTTGATGTAAGTTACCAAAATAGAATTTACTTAATGTCATTTAAATTCAAATTATAAAGAAAATATCAATTCAGTTTGAAGCTTTTCCAACCTTATATATGTGGGGGACCCAAAAATAACCGGATTTTTTTGTATAAAAACTTTATTTATTAACTTTTTTACAAATTCCTTCAGTCACCTTCAAAGTAATCTCCATTAGATGCAATGCAATTGTGAAGTCTTTTTCCCCATTGTTTGAAGCATCTCTGGAACTCTTCAACTTTGATATCGTCCAGTGCCCATAGTGAAGCTGTTTTTACCGCCTCCACATCATCAAAATGCTTCCCTTTTAGATTTTTCTTCATTCTCGGAAACAGAAAAAAGTCGCACAAGGCTAGGTCTGGTGAATACGGAGGGTGGGGAAGGACAGGCCATCCCCGAGAGGCCAAATAGTGAGTCACTCATAAGGCCATGTGTGCGATGGGTGGTTGTGATGGAGGAACCAGTCACCTGATCGCGAAAGTTTTGAGCGAGAGTCTGTGAGAGGATGTGCGAAGGAAACCTTTGCACATCCTCTCGCAGACGTCTTAACATTTTTTGGTGGATTTTTTCAACATTTTCATCATTTCAAGATGTTGAAGGACGCCCAGAACTTCGCAGGTGGAACAAAATAACAGTAAGAGAAACACAACACTACACTCAAATTTAAACTTACAAACTGAGACTGTTTAGACAGCTGTTTCATGAAGGTCTCTACTAACCCCATGTAACGGGAGAACTCTCTACTACATCTACGAATGGCAGCACGCGCTCAGTTCAATTTTTTTTGGGTCCCTCCTCGTATATATATTTTTTTTATTTATGTTTGTTTAGTTTATTTGTAGTTATTTGTTTTATTATTAAAGAATTCATTATTATAAACAAAATATTTATTGTTTCTGTAAACAGTTTTAATTTTCAGTTCTTTATTACTCTCTTGTATTCATGAAGAATATGAAAATAAGAGTGAACATCTTTGGTATGACATTATGCATGTGCATATATCAGGATTGACAACATATGTGGGTAATGTGTATTCAAATAACTGCTTTGTAAGAGGGTAGGCTGAAAAGTAATTCACACATGCTTGTAGAACACAAACAAAAGCAAATATCAAGATCGGGCAAAAAGTACATTAAAGTACAGTTCTTAAGCTTCAAAATCATATATTTATTTTTCAACATCGTCACCGTTAAGGCTAACACATTTCTCCTAACGTGTAACAAGTTTTTTCATTCCGTCACTGAAAAATTCTTCCGACTTTTCTCGAACCCAGGACTTGACAGCTGCCTTCACCTCATCGTCCGAAATGTAATGATTACCCTTGAGGTCGCTCCGAGTAGAGGGGAAAAAAATAAAAATCGCAAGGCGCAAGATCGGGGGAATAAGGAGGGCGTGGAATCGGTTCAAACTTCAGGTTTCGCAGAGCCTCTCCAGTTGCTCACTAGGTGTGTGGACGAGCATTGCCATGATGCAAGATTATTGGCGCCAGGCTGCCTCTAACACAACAAATAATCACCTGGCACTAATAATCTTGCAACGTGGCAATGCTCGTCCACACACCTAGAGAGCAACTGGAGAGGCTCTGCGAAACCTGAAGTTTGAACCGATTCCACGCCCTCCTTATTCCCCCGATCTTGCGCCTTGCGATTTTTATTTTTTTCCCCTCTACTCGGAGCGACCTCAAGGGTAATCATTACATTTCGGACGATGAGGTGAAGGCAGCTGTCAAGTCCTGGGTTCGAGAAAAGTCGGAAGAATTTTTCAGTGACGGAATGAAAAAACTTGTTACACGTTAGGAGAAATGTGTTAGCCTTAACGGTGACGATGTTGAAAAATAAATATATGATTTTGAAGCTTAAGAACTGTACTTTAATGTACTTTTTGCCCGATCTTGATATTTGCTTTTGTTTGTGTTCTACAAGCATGTGTGCATTACTTTTCAGCCTACCCTCGTAATATCATCCAACAAATTTCTGGGAAACATCAGTGTTCATGTCCTCCTGTATACTGAAATTACCTTTAATTAATAACTTTCTCTCATATTTGAAGTAGGTCTCAAGAAAAATTATTCCTAACTCAGAAAAGTTAATGGATTGTTATTGTGATTTATTAATGATTTAGTGGATGTACTATACAAGAACATAGTAATTTTAAATTTTGTGTTACATTATTATAATTCAGTTTTTTATTAATAGCTGAAATTAAGCTATATGGAGAATAGCAATGGGATGCTTGCATCATACAGGACTTGGTTTATCCAGAATTGTCTTATGTTGTTTACTAACATTTTTATTTATATTTAAAGATTATTATCAAATATTTATCTATGTTTATTAATTTTGCTGTAAGAAATTAAAATAATAATTCATAATCTTTGTATTCGGATTTATAGATGGTCTCCAACATACAATGGCATTTTTTTCAGGTCTCTTATCATAAGTCAAGCATAAATAATGATGATAATGGGATACTGTTTCCAAAGCTGCCCATAAGTCTATATAATATCATATGCACAGTACATGTATTGATATATTGTAATTAATTACTGTGCATATTTACTGTAAAGCAATAGAATGACACTGTTTATGTGCATTGCATTTTCATTCAATGTTTTATGATTTTAATTTATTAATTAATTAATTATATCATTTTATTGATAAAGTTGATGGAAACAAACTTTTTATCAAACAAACCAAACAAAGTCAATCCTTTTCAAAAGAATCAAAAATTATTTCAAGGGAGCATTGTAATCTTTTTATGGAAATGATTTATTTTTATTATTAATTCATTTTAACCTTATAAAATTGAAATTAAAAGGATAATTGTGGACCAAATAACTTTGTAGAAAGTTAGTTTCATTATCACTTTTGAGGATCTAATGATACAAACCCAAGTTATAGTTAAGTATGAATAAACTTACTAGTAACTGTTTATTATCTACTGAATATTACATTTAACAATTAATTATTATATCACATTATTAGTAAGTATGAATAATTGTGTGGACTTGAAAATGACTTTCTAATACATTAGTTTGTCATTGTACATATTCATGTTCATAACTCTGGGACTAAGAAGTTTGAAGGAAGAAAATTTAACTTTGCTGTTCATTGATTATGGACCATATTATTGTTAGAATTTGTGCCTGGATTTGAGATATTTAATGTGATGTAATACATGCCCTGTTGTATATTACATATTAGTATTTTATTTGTATTATATGAGAATCTAAAATAACTTTAACAATTTCTTTCAGCAACTTGAGTCCATTGCTTGGCATCACGATGGAACTCAGTTCATGAGTGCTCACAATGATGGCAGCTATATAATATGGAATAAATCTGATTCAACTAAACCTTCTCAAGCACCTCATACGCCTTATGGTAAAACTTAACTTTATTCATTTTATGTAAAACTTAATGTTAGGCATGCCTCCGGTTTAGTTTATTACAATCTAGTATATAAAAATATTCTAAGAGTTATTATTAGCAATGTTTATTTTTCATAAAAGTATAAATTTTTAGAATTTTAATTGTGATTTAGCTTTTGATTTGTGATAAATAAGAAAATGATTTATTTGTAATAAAATTCTTTAACTTCATAATGTAAAATAATGAAAATAATCAGATTAAAGTATTTTCATATAAGTTTCATAATGATATTGAATTATCAGTAGATGGTATTTAAATGAGTCAAGTCAATTTAATTGACTCATTTAAAGTTAGTTCAAAAAAGAGTGTTCTCAGGCATCCATCAGAAAAACTATTACTACTACTGCAACTACATTGTTTTTCTAAAGTCATTTGTGAAATACATTATTACAGCTCTTTGTTAAATAATACATTTATCTAAATAATTTTTTTAATGCCTTTGTAATTAAGTTAAACAATAATATATTACTATTTTATTATGTTCAATCAATAATAATCACTTATCTTAGCATGGATTTTTGGGAGATTAATTTTTCAACTAGTTTATAAATTAATTAACTGTTTAAGTACAGAAGCTAAAGCTTCTGAAAAGCTTTAAAAGAGAAATGCTATTTTTTTAAAATCTTCTAAAAAGTTAAGAGTGATGATTACAAAATAGGAGATAGAAAAAGTATGTTTTGTTAGTCAATAATAATTGAAATCTATACCAACTAGATTCTTCAGAATTTCTCATTAGAATATCAATATTCTTTTCAGAAATCTTTACTAGCTGGATGGAATGGTGTTTTCAGGTGGACAAAAATTCTGTGCAGTATTATTTTTACTTCTGTATATTTTGCATTAGTTTCTGGAATATGATGTCTCCTCCTGATTTTCAGACAATTTTTTCCACACTGTTCTGCTAATACATATTTCTTCCTTCATATCTCATTTTTCATTATTTTTGAATGTTTTTTCCAGGTCTTTCTTTCTACTCTTCTATGATTTGCAGTTTCTATACCAAGACTTTCCTTGGCAATTTATATTCTGTAATTCTTAAATTACCACATCATATTACCCAGTACTTTTATAAGCTGGACCAAAACTTTATTTTAACACCAACAGTTTATCATCATTCATGTGGATGTGGATGTGGATGAATGTTTTCAACCAAATTATAGGTCTTCTTCAGGAGAGAACAAAAGGTTTAAGACCTATAATTAGTTTGAAAACATTTGTTCATGTCCACATGAATGATGAAAAATTCCTGCTGGTGTTAAAATAAGGTTTTTGGTGAGTTACTCATATTATGTTAACTATCTTTTTATTTCATCAATAATTAATTTTTTGTTTGTCTGTCATTTTTTTAATGTTTCTTTTCATGATCTTCTGTTCATGATGATTTTATCAATTCATGCATTTTAATTGTACTTCTTTCTTTCATTTATTTTTTCTATTCTATTCTCTGTGTTGGTTCTATATAATCATATATATAAATGGGTCATTTTAAGTTAAGAGGTACTCACTGGTTAAGAGATGTGGCCACGACATAAATGTTAGAAATTTAATCTAAATATGTAACATTTTTATTGAAACAACTAATTTGTGCATATCTGCAAGGTGGCCAGTCAATTTATTTATTTTATCTTGTTTTATGAATGACCAGGGGAGATACTCAATACAGGGGAGAGACTAGGTGTACAAGGTAGGATACTTTATGAACAGGGGAGAGAGAGATTTTAACATTGCTTTATGAAAGAAAATAGACTTTTTTTTAAGAATCAACTTTATTTATTCATTTTATAATTATTAAATTATCAGACTGTTTATTTTCAAGCAGCCTGTTAATATCTTCATTCTGAGGAGGTGGTAGTAGCAGTGGGTCTTTATTATCCGAACTAGGAAGGGTTGTGGCTTAGGAAGGTAAATTATATATGACTTGAAGTGCTAAACGACATCTATGATTCTTTGCTTTTTCTCTCCTCAATTTTCTAGCTTTTCGCTGTTCTTGGGGGGGGGGTCATTTGGTTCACAGTCTTAACAATTCCTTTTTCTTTTTTCTTTTGATACTTTTCACGTTTTTTAAGTTTTTGTAGTGCGTATTTGTTAGGGTCATTTTTATGCATTGTTACCTTAATATTTCTGCTACATGATTTTTTTCTAGGTGTTCTTCATGTGCCATTTTTTTCTTGCTAACATAATCTGTAAAAGACATATTATACCATAATTAAATGTATGAGATAGGCTAAAAGAGTAAAAGTGTATATTGACTAAATTACGGAACGACAGTTCACGTGTTATCCATAAAAATACTCTGATCTGACAGTTTTATATCTCCCCTGGAATCTTAAAAGGCAGGGGAGATATGACGGGAGATAATTTTTAATTAGAAAACCAAAATAATCATACATAATTAACAAATAAATATGAGAATCTATGCACAAATAACAGTAAATATACAAATAAAATGAAGTTCTTAGACAAATAATCACAAAATAAAACTTACCAGGGGAGAGATCACTTCACTTGTTCACAACTGTACCCACAGAGTAACATTACCGAAATCACTGACAAAATGGCTGCATGGTTAGCTTGCTTGATGCTTGCTGCTAACTTCACATCCAATAAAATGTGTTCAAGGTCACAATTTCCCGCGACAAAGTAAACAAACATCGTTTGTTGACGAATACAAAATGCCAGGGACAAATTAGATGTAAATATTATGTAATTTTACTTGTTAGATTACAATAATTTACTTATCCTATTTTTTAAAATGAACGATTTTGATATTTTATTACAGGGGTGGCCAAAACGTGGCGCATTAGACGATTACAAGTGGCGCTTCAGTTAGATCTGAGCAAAATTGCCAGATTTGGCTTTTTTGCAATTAAAAATATTATATAGAAAAATAAATTTTTTNACTAGATCAGGGGTGGCCAAAACGTGGCGCATGCGCCAAACGTGGCGCATTAGACGATTACAAGTGGCGCTTCAGTTAGATCTGAGCAAAATTGCCAGATTTGGCTTTTTTGCAATTAAAAATATTATATAGAAAAATAAATTTTTTACAGTCCGTCTTGGCGAGTTCATTTGTTGCACAATTCGTTACAGTCTATTTTGAAGATAAAATGAATGTTCTCCACATAGTAAATTACAATGTATGCATGTATTGTGAGTCTTGCGATCTTTATTTCCGATCAGTTTACAGGCGTGTAAATGGTTGAAAACATTTATTGTAATTAAAGTTATTCCAAGCCCATCTCGTTCTCGGTACCAATAATTGTGGTGCGTAGTAATCTTCACCAAACAAGACTCTGGCAGCTATAGCACCATCACCAAGCAATCACCCTCTCGTACAGTAGATCATTGCTGACTATTGTAAATTGGTGCTTCAATAAACTGTCAGCAGTTGAATTAATTAATTTATTAATTAATTCAAATGCGTGATTAAGTTATTCCCTTTTCTCCCCTAAGCGAAGCAGATTTATTCTTATCTCTATTTATCAACCCCTAACATTGAACGTAAGACTGTATAAAGTGTCCGATTTATATGGCGCATCTGAACTCGTCTGTCAGAAAATTGGCGCATTGTATGCAAAAGGTTGGCCACCCCTGA
>NW_019384612.1:588437-655885 GCF_000671375.1 Centruroides sculpturatus | reverse complement strand
ACAAATAATAATGATAAATGATGATAAAATAAAAAGCTTGTGTTTTGTTTGTAAATTGCTTATTTTTTCATTACATTGAAATTGTGGATTCTATCAAACATTTTTCTACAGGATGTATGTACTGTATTTTTTTAATGTGGCAGTCTTTGAAGCATATCAACTGTGCAAAAAGAGGGCTAAATGTACTCAATGTTAACAGTAAATGCTGTTTTATTATGTCGATATTCCACACTAAAAAATGTGAGGGTCAGGGAATTTGGACAAAGTTGGTCAGGGAAAGTCAGGGAATTCAAAACAAAAATTTGAGTAGGAACTCTGAACATTACAATAGACATCAGGCTGTAAAACTAACTCATGCTATACATTGTTCATGTTGTGTTTAGCAGCGCTTTTTTTGTCATAGAACGTAATGGAATGGCGTTCCACCACCTTTTTTCAATATATTTTAAAAGTTTTAAGAGAATTTTTGAAAATTTGATGTTTGATCCACATTGAATCGCTCTGTTGAGCATAGAAGATCGGCAACAAAATTATTAAGACTGTCCTGCTCATGCTTATGTGCCGAATCTTGTGTACAATGCATGCGTACTCAAACTTGGTTTGTGGTGACTGTGACATACTGCTCAGCTCGTGTTTGGTTGTGTCATGATTTGGCAGCAATGCAGGAATCGCAGTGCTAATTGCAACCAGTGACTGTCATTTTGACTGTTTTATATTTCACTAGTAGTGAAATATAAAACAGTTGAAATGACAGTCACCGATGAAGTTGCATATAAAGTGGGCGTTCCACCACCTTTTTTTTCCCAAAAAAAGCACTGGTGTTTAGTGATATTTTCTGTGTGTAATTCATCACCAATGACTACATGATATATGCTGGTCATCAGTTTTTAGGGTGCCAACTTAGTAGGGATACTGCGTAGTTATTCATGGGCAATGTGCAAGCAACCTTGCTAGTTCTGGTGAATTATCACCAGATTTGGCAATATTTCAAGCCAGCTGGCAATTTGGCAATGATTTCTTCAATTTGATAATTTTTTTTTCTGTACTATCATAATTTATTCAAAATTTTATTTTATAAATATACCACTATAAAAATTACTTGAGAGAACAAATTGTACTGGAACACACAATAAAGATTGATATATAGGCTTTATTGATTGCACAGAATACACATTTTGGACATGTCCCTCATCTGTCCTCTTTTAATTTTACATCATTCTGGTCAAAAAAATTAAAAGAGGACTGATGATGTGTATCCTTTGGAATCAATAAAGCCTGTCTGTCTATATTTGTTGTGTGTTCCTGTATGATTCATTCTCTCAAGCAATTTTATTCTTGCTTCTAACAGTTAAAATGAGAACAAGAAGCAATCAAATAACAAATACAAACTTAAGTTACAAAATACTACTAAAAATTTATTCAAAGTGTGTTTAAATGTTTTCCTAAAACAAGACTGGAATTATGTCTAGGCAAACAAGACATTTACAATTGCCTAGGACCCATAAATTGATTTGTAAACAAAATGAATATTCTCTAAGCCAAATGATAAATATTCTTTTTGAGATTTTAGCCTGTTGTCGTATTCCATTCAGCTTCTTAAACTGCTTTTCCTTCTTTTTTCCATACTCTAGTATTTGTAATGGTTACAAATTGAAGTTGTATATTATCCACTTTTATCTCCATATATTCCACACACAGATTTTTTTATCATGTTCATAGATAATCCAAACACATACACTTAGGTAGTGAAGTGCATTTGAAAGAGATTGTGCAGGAGTTAATTTGTGATGTGGAACTAGCTACTGCAACATCTCTTATCAATAATTGATGATTATATTATTAATTTTGCCTTATCTGCTATGTTTATCAGTTTTCTGTTTTGTAAATTAATTAAAATTTTTAACTAAATATAATTTTCTGGCTTAACTTTAAAGCAGAGTTTATAAATACAAAATATTGTTATTTTTTAATTTAATATGAGCAAATCAGTAATTTGTTGTTATTTTTGTTCATTTTTGAACAAATACAATAGAAAATAAAAAAATTTTCTTTTCCAAGCAACAAAACAGCTAATGAAGAACTTGTTTCATTGAAAAAAAAATCATTCAAGTGAGAAGTTAAGAAAACAATAAAAAAATAAGAGGAAATTTTATGTACATATCTATTTTGTATTTCAAAAACATAGAATGTCTAAAATAATAATTATGAGGTAGGTGCCAAAAATTTCTGGCCTAACTATATTAGAGACATGATAGGAATAAAAATAATGATAGTATCAGATTGTGCCATCTGTATGTGGACTAATAAAACAGTTTTTAAAACAGCATAAGTCTCTTGCAAACATTCATTTTAGTTAAGACTTGTTGCATTAATTTGCAACATGTTTGTCTCTTGCAGGACAATGCACAGGTGCACATGGCTGCCATTTCCAATGCTGCTGTGAAGAAGTGTGGGTTTAAGGAGCTTGACTATCCACTCTACAGCTCGGACCTGGCTCCTAGTGATTATCATCTGATTCCAAAACTCAAAAAAGACTTTGAAAAAGTGATGAAAAGTTGCAGGATGCAGTTTAAGCATTTTGCAGATAAAACTGCAGACTATTTTTTAAGGAGTATTGAAATACTAATTTCAAGATGTAATAAGTGTGTTGAACTGCAAGAAACTATATTGAAAAATGACATTGTTGTTTTAGACCTATAACGTCTAAAACAACGTGCAAAAAGTTTCCAGCCTAACTATGTTTTAGACCTGTAACATCTAAAACATAGTTAGGCTGGAAACTTTTTGCACCTACCACAAAATTCTAGCATCACTTCAATGGCACTATGGTGCCATCAAAGTGATGCTAGAATTTTAAGATGGATGATACAGTCATACAATATTTTACGCTCAATTTCTAACCATTCAAAAAACTCACAACTCACCACACTTATATATCAAACACGTACACTGAACCAATATAATGTGTGGTACGAACGACGAAACAAAAACAAACGTTTTCGAACCTCTTCTAGGTTCTTCCTCAGGTTCCTTTAGCTTTTTAGCTCGTAAATTCGATATTTCAAATAACTTCGTTCTTGCGATCGAACAGTTCTTTTTTAAAAGATGTGTCGCGCATGCCGTTCAAACTAACGACTGCCGTCAACGAAAGACATTAACGAATGTTGTTTAAATAATTTCTTTCTTAAGATCGAACATTTCTTTTAAATTATCCGTCACGCATGCGTGACATGTCCGCTTGCTCGGAAATAACGAGCAGTTAAAGCGTGTTATGTATCAACTCTTGCCAGGCCATCGACAAGATCATCTCCTCTTTAAAATTTATGCACGTGGTTTCGATAGAGGATTTAAAGATGTGCATCGCCTCTAACCACTTGAGATGTTCATTGGGAGGCGCACCGAGGAGGAGATTGGTCCTATTAAAGTCAGCAACTATGCCCGGGTCTGTTGCGTATGTAGCGAGGGCCGTGCTGGTTCTCCCGTGACGAATGTCTGCCTTATGCTCCTGTATTCTGACACCTATGGATCTTTTAGTAGAGCCTATATATATTAAGTCCCTGTCGAATCTGTTATCTCTCAAAGGGACACTATAGACCCCCGGTCTTCTGCTGGGGTTAGGAGGGTCCTTCCCATTCCTTAGGATGTTAAAAATACAATACTGTTCGATCGCAAGAACGAAGTTATTTGAAATATCGAATTTACGAGCTAAAAAGCTAAAGGAACCTGAGGAAGAACCTAGAAGAGGTTCGAAAACGTTTGTTTTTGTTTCGTCGTTCGTACCACACATTATATTGGTTCAGTGTACGTGTTTTCTAACCATTCTTTTTGAAAGTTATTGGTGGATATCTAAAAGCCTTCTAATATGGCAGTATTAAGTGATCAACATTACATTTTGTTGTGTCTTTTGTGTTGATTTATTAATGTCACAATCATCTTCATTTTCTATTGGTTATTAATGTTATTGACTTTCTGCTTCTACTTAAAACAACAAAAGTTAAGGTACTTTATTTTCCTGGCTCTGTTGTATGATGATTGGTCAAAAACTGACCCATTGAGCTTTTTACATTTTTGGACTTGGGATCTTGAATGTTGAGAAATGCAAAGAAAATTTTTCTATACGTTATGGATATTAATGTGTGGATGCACAATTTTCTTCACCCTCTTCAAAGCTTAATAACTCCTGTGATTTTTGTTGAAAATTTCTGAAATTTTGCAGGGAAGTTTATATATTGGAGGGGGGTTGATGCTATTAAATTATGGTGGTTAAAGGTTGAGGAATGGGGAGATAAAGGGGGATCATGCCACATCTTGAGTAGGGTTGGACTTGAGGATGATTTTACTTGTTAGCATTTACAGTTATTTTTATTAAACTCTTCCTTATCCTGAAAATTAAGCTTTTTGCCAGTTTATAATAATTAAAAATATAAAAAGTTTTAAACAATAAAATAATGTAACAGATGGCACCACACATGCAGTTTTAATATTTCCAGGAAAGTTAAGCAACTCGCTGAATTTTTTAACTTGACTCCTTTAATGCTAAAGAAACTATCAGTCTTTTGGGATGTCAGATCAGATTGAATGGCTGGGTGAGCAGTCATTAAATTTATCCAGACAGAATACTCATCCGAAAGGGTCTGGGGAGAACACTGGGATATCCATCATTAAAGAAAAGTTATTTAAATGTAAACTGTTTTAAAAAATAAAATTTTTGTTATATCTTTTAGACTGCTTTAATATTTAACAAAATAAATATGTTGTTATAATTGTAAAATAATTATAATAAATTATATCATGAAAGTTGCAATTTTTTGCATATTTCTTAAATTAAATTTTTATTTTATATAGGTCCTTTCCCTTGTAAAGCTATTAATAAAATTGTATGGAAGACAGCAAAGGCTGAGTAAGTATATCTTTAACTCTATATTGCAATTGTTAGTTTATATTATAAAATATCATGTATTTAACATTCAATTTCAATTATAATTTATTAGTCAGTATGATATTAAAAAATAGCAATTAAAATTAAAATTCTATTGGGTGTTTCAAAAATATCTGCTGAAATTTACATTATATTTAACAAAATACACCAAACAAAATCTTGCTAATCTCAGTAAATAAATTTAATATAAACTTGGCAAATGTTTTCAATCTTAAACAAGATCTGCTTCAGGTCAACAACATTCTAAATTGGAATGCACAAAAGAACAATATGAATTTCAAATACAGTCAAACTTGGTTAATTTGAATTCTACAGATTTCCTTGAGTTTCTGAACTATAACTTTAGTGTAAATATTACTTGTTTAATTCAAATTTTTTTTCTAATTTTTGGATAATTCAAACCTGGAATAGCTTAGTTTACACTGAATAAAGAGCAGAAAACAAATGCAAAATTGGCCTGGACTGCAAAAAGCAATTTTGAAATTTGGGCAGCCAACCATTTATAAGTAAGAGATAACTGTCATTAGTAAAAATAAAACAATAAATTAACACTCGGAAACCTTAACAGTACAGTACTAAATATTTAATAGAAAACAAACGCTTTCGACCATACCGAAAGTATGGTCAAAAGCATTTATTTTTTATTAAATATTTAATACTGGACTGTGAAGGTTTTTGAGTGTTAATTTATATGCGTTCCAGTATTCATGTATGAAGGTTTTTTAATGTAAACTTCCAACATTCTGTTTTTAATCATTGTTACATATTTTTTACAATAAATGAAAGATATGTTAAAAAAAGAGGATGTTGGGTGAGAAATATTTAATAAGTGTGAATTGCAAGAATATCATGCCAATTTTGACATCTGTTGTGTAATGATTTTGTAACCATCTTAAAAACTATAAGAAACACCTGACAACAAAGTGATGAAATTTTTTTGCTAGCAAAAAGTTCAACAGTTTCAAACTTCTGAGCAATTAGCAAAATGGTAAAATTAAAATTTGCCAGAAATGATGTCATATATGACATGTTATTTACTCTGTTTTTTTCACTTTTGCCAGCAAATTGTCTTTGGTATGAATTAAGCTTAACAGGAAAATGTGACAACCAAATTAATTACATTTTATCTGTAATACTTAATAACTATCAATAAAATTGTTCGATTCAAATTATTTTGCACTCCTTTTTCAACTTTTTTTAACCAAGTTTACCTGTGTTTGGAATAAAATATAAAGATATAAAAATACAAAATAAATTAATAAATAAAGATTAGGTTGTCAGTCTACAATGAGTTAATTAACATGTACAAGATAAAAATTGATACAAGTATAAGAATTAATTATACCTATACTTGAAATATAATATATAATGTGTGTTGGTATTGCTTGGTTTATCATAAAAGTATTGCCAAGCATTTTTTTTTTTTTTTTGAAGTTAATGCAATTGCCCATCAAGTCAGCTTTGTAGATTTCTAAAGCGTCAAAAGCCCTGCTATTGTTAGTTTACATGGATTGTCTGATCAGAGTTGCATTTTGAAGATCAAGTTGCACATCATCCTCTAGCATAAATAGACAGGGTGGTGATGGTTTCTTCTTTTATTGTATTATATCGATGCTCTTGTAATCTTTTATGTACCAAATGCTCCATACAGAGGATAAATTTATAGGGTTGATGATCATATTTTTTATATATTTTAAATAATCAAGAAAGAAGTAATGAGCATTGATTTATAATTAATTAATCTGGAAATTATAATTTATGTAATTTTTTCATTTGTAAAATGGATTAAAATATTTTTATAATTTTTGACAGAAAATATTTTATATCAAGCCAGAGTTACTAATGTGTTATATTTATAGTGTTATAATCTTGATGATTTAAAATTTGTATTTATTTTTTGCAGAGATGATTATATAATATTTTCTGGTGGCATGCCTCGTGCTACTTTTGGTGAAAGAAATACAGTTACTGTTATGCATGGAGATCGTCATCAAGTGCTAGATTTCACTTCAAAAGTCATTGATTTTTTTACCATATCTAATATGGGTGAAAATTCAGGTGATTAAAAATATATGATTTTCATATTAACTAAAATATATGTATTCAATAACACTTTGTTGAATCTAAAGATTTATTTCATTATATTCAAATTTTAATTTGTTGCACGACACAAAACTGATAATATCAACACAATTTTTACATTAAACGAATGCTTTACTTTAACCTATCCCATGTTAAAACTTTTTTCCGTTGCATGTCACTCCAGGTTGAATTTTTGTTGATGTTAAGCTTAATGAAAATTCCACGTTTTAGATAAAAATAATCGTGACTATTGTATTGTCCAAAATTACTTTTTTATTTTTCACAAACAAAATAGACATATTAATAAATGTAAAAACAAAAGAAAAATTATATTTCAGAAGTTAGTTTTAATATAAAAATTATGCCAACTAATGACATCTAGTGTCAAAAACGTTTTGATGCAGAGACGAGATATCTCGGGTTCGCACGTCAAGGTCATGTTTCGGCCAAGATATGTTGGGAATACTAGGGAATAGGTTAAACATGTGTTGTTATTATAGGATAGCATTCCTCACTCACATGTATGTTGTAGATACGTGTGAGTGAAAAACAAAATAATTAGTTCTCATATGTAAAAGAAGTTTTCAGGCTTGTCTAGGAAGAGCCACTGAACAGTTGTTCATTCATATGGATTGTAGCTTAAATCAATGGCTGCCAATAAGCCCATTTACACCACTACAGAAGACAAGATTATCATCCATTTTAAAAAATGACAACAAAAAATGAAGGTTATAATTGATATGTCTTCTTCCAAGAAATTCCAATGCTTTAACCTGCTTGAAACTTAGCTTTATTTTTAAGCAGTTCTAGGTTTCATTCTGGCTTATTTTATGAGGAAACTTCATCTGTACTCAGCAAGAAATCTAGATTTGTATGTGTTGATAGCTCAGCATCATCATCATTAGCTTCTATTACTTTGTCTTTTTCTGTATACTTGTGTGAAAAAGATTCTGGTAGCCCATGATTTGAAATTTTTTTACTCTGATGTACAGATCAAGTTACAGATGAAATATTGTGATAACTTATGATCTGTATTTTCTTCTTAAAAGACCTTTATTGAATGGAGATTGCCATCCAAAAATCACAGTTGTCTGTGACCTTTGGGTTCCTTCCCTACTGTGAGAACAGCAACTGACAGAATTGTTTCATAGTTGGGCTCAAACAGCTGTTGCAACTGTTTGAGCCCATTCCTTATCCTGTTGTCTCTACTTTGGTTGTATGATTGGTGCTGATCTTATAACTAAAATAGAAATGATATGCCATACATACCAGTGAAGTGATTTTTCGTTTTTTTTTAAGTAAATGTCAGTTCTTTCTTTACAAATATAACAAAAATTATTCACATTATTCATGCAGTTGCAAGATATTTTTCTAAAACTATGCTCACTTATGGACAAACTGAAGAAAACCAATGTAACGAGAACATTTAAATGTGCAAATTGACTGATTCTACAAAAGAAACATCATGATAATTAAGTTGTTGCCAAACAAAAATCATTTAGTAAACTCATCAAAAATTGTCAAACATTAGTCAATCAGGTTAGAAAATGTAGATGAACCAGTTTTTCAGTTTGTATTTTCACATTAAAATTTCACTGAATGCTTTTCTTTTTATATTATTTTATTTTAAGATTCTCTAATGTCAAACAGCTGATGTCACTTTGTCCAATTTTGTTACATTTATACATTCCACTAATGGATCTTTTTAACCTACCTTTTGTTAGTTTGAAATTTTCACAGTGCTGACTGTTTAGTATAAGAATGTTCTTAATTAGAAATAAGTAACTAATAAACTGTCTTATGGCATTAAACATGAAAGAATTTTATTAAATTCTTAAATGTCTGCACTTTCAGTGAGTATATTTGTCATCTTTAGGTGAAAGAATTCTGAATGGAAAATTGAACAGAACTTTTCAGTTTGAAATGAAGCCATTTTACAAAAATTTTAAAATAAGGGTAAAATTATAGCAATTCCAGACCAGGGGTAAATATTTTATTAATTAGATATTTTTGAACAACAATTACACATAACATAAATATACATTTAAAAAATCATTAAAAAGTAAAAGTTTTCTGAAAAAAATCAATATATCATAAAATATATTAAATTCAAATAAAAGTTTTAAGTGCAGATAATTTAGAAAAAGCATTTACACAAGATTTAAAAATATAAAAGTAATATACTTGTATAATGTCAAATTCACAAAATAACATTGAACAATTTTAATAAAAATAAAATAGCACATTAAACCAACCAGCCTGTAAGATAATTTAAACTCTTCCAGCATGAACACAGCTGCAACAAACATCACATATCCTAAAGGCACAGTATAACTAGTAACTTTATCTAGTATAACTAGTAACTTCATCCAAACAAAATAAATGGAAACCAATCTGGTGAGAACAGATTCAATAGCCAGTCAAACATGAGGTTACATTTAACTACATCCTCTGTTTGTACATGGTGACAACTATATATCAGTAATATTTTAACTATTTTTCTCAACTGTATATGATAGAATATCTGAGAAAAAATCAATAAAGTGCCTCAGATACTAGAATTTAAAAAAAATTTTTTAAATTTTGATAAAATCTAGGGACAATGTGTTCATGACAAGTAACTTCATCATACCCAACAGTTGTGCAATTCTCCATGATGTTTATTTGTGTTATTCACATTAAATCAATTAATAGGGTTTTGTTTATTAAAAGTTTTAATGCCTAAAATATTTTGCAGTTATAAAATAGATATTTGTAAACATACTACTTTGATTTTCAGTTTTGGTTTTAGATAAAATTGATTACTTAAGAAATATTGGAACTATCTCTCTACAGAATTTGACAATCCACATTCTTTAATTGTTCTTGCTGAAGAAGAATTAATTGCTGTTGACTTAGAATCAGAAGATTGGTTGCCATTTAGATTACCATACTTATCAAGTTTGCATTCTTCAGCTATCACATGTTGTCAACATTGTACTAATATTGGTCAAGATGTTTGGAACAAAATTGTTACAGCAGGAAATAAACAAGTTTCTGGGAAATACACAGAAAGGGTAAGATTTCTGACTCGACTTTTTATAATTCATTTAAATTTAAAAAATTGTAACGAATGCATCTTGAATATCCATTTATAATTGAGTTTTATGCTATATAAATATCAGTTGGATTTGTTTAATTTCATGTAAAAATTTCAGTTGTGAATTATTATAAAATTAATCAAATTAACAAAAAAAAATATTAACTAGTTTTAATTGTGAGTTTACCAGATTCTTAAATAATAATCAGTATTTGGTAGAATTATTCAAATTGCATCATGATTTTTAAAAAATTAAACATGAACTATATTTATAGATATATATCAATTTGGCCCACCAGTGGCCGAGCGGTCTTCGTACCCTAAACACTGGGAGTTCGGTCATGGGTTCGCGCCGCGATCGGACAGGCTGGCTGCTTGGAGTTTTCCGGGTTTTCTCCTTGCCAATAACGACTAAATAGGAGGCCAGTTCCCCATAAAAGTCCTCCTGGAAGGCATTCTTTCCCCTCGCGTAACATCGCGCCCCAGAGAAGGCAACGGGAAACCACTCTGGGTACTAACCTTCCCTAGTAAACACCTTGGCGTATTATTAATCTGCGTCGGGTGTCGCCGACGTCAGAAATCTGATATGGCACGAAGAAGATATATCAATTTACTTAATATATTTAATTTAAGCAATTAATTAAGGGGAGAATTTTTTATTTTATTGAAATAGTTTTAAAATTTGAATAATTTGGGATAGTCATTTTTTGCCTTTTGTTATTATGTATATACAGTAGACTCTTGCTAATCTGGCCTGTCAATTATCCATCCTCCAGCTGTGATATAAATGGAGTGGGTCACATGGATGACCATTCTGTGTGATGCCATTTATTGAAACTGAAACTTCACACATGTATGAGGTTTCAGTTTTGATTTAAAAGTGTGGAAAGTGGTTGACTTGGTGTGGTGTCTTTCAATTATGACTAAAAAAAAATACTTAGATTAGAACTCATGCAAAAATTGGAAATTTTTAGAGAAGTTAAAGTAAGATTGTTTGAAAAATTCATTAGTATAGAGTACATCATTGGATATACCACTATTTATGACATAAAGATGAAAGAGAATCAGCTTTGATAATATGCCATTCAAATAGACAGTGACTTGGAGAATGATAAACTTCATTCAGCCATTTACAAATGGCTCATACAGCAACAGAGTGAAGGAATACAAATGATCAGAGAAAAGTGCAATGGCGTTTGACAAAGAACTTGCAGCAACTAACGGTTTACAGCAAGTGAGGGCTGGCTATTAAATTGGAAGAAAAGACATGGCAGTTGACAGTTACTGGAGAAAGTTGGTCAGCAAATGAAAAAGATGCAGAAGAGTTTAAAAAATAAACTGGAGAACAAGATAAAGGAAGAACAACTAACTCCAACTGCAGTGTACAATGCTGATGACACTGGTGCTTTTTCAAAATGCTTCCTTCAAAAATCCTTCCTGCCAAGAATGAAAAGGAAGTTTGTGGGTATAAAAAACAGCACATTACACTGATGACATGTTGTAATGTTGATGGAAGATTCCTTTCCTGGTGATTGGAAAAGCCCAACAGCTATGATGTTTTCAGTACAGTAAGATGAAAGATGAGACTCAGAAATTTTCTGTGATTTCATGATAAATTTGTAACCAGCTCTGTGAACTGAAGAAAAAGAAACTTTTGTTAAAAGCCATCCTCCTAATTGATAACACTTCTGGTCATCCCTCTGACTTGTCTCTGAAATTAGGTGATATATGAGTTGTCTTTTTCCCATCACATGTGACAGCTCTAATTCAACCTATGGATTAGGGAATTTTGGAATCAATTAAGCATTGCTATTGACATGCATTCTTACTTCCCTATTGGATGAATGTGAAAATGAAACTATATTGAAGGTGTGGAAAGCAACCAATATGAGTTATGTTGTTATCCAAACAGCAGAAATATGAGACATTGTGGAGAGTATTACAATAGTGAAGTGTTGGAAAAAAAGCATGACTTTTGACAATGAGTTGAAGTCTGTATATTGAGTGATAGAGAGTCAGTCAATTCAGAATCATTTATGAATGCTATGTTTGTTGATATGTTTCACAAAGCTTCCAAGAGAAGTTGTTGATGAAGTGGCCACTACTAATTGGTTGAATGAGGAATATTATAGAGTAGACCAGGCTTTAACAGAAGAAATCATCAAAAATGTTTAGGATATCTCACACTGCTGGTATTTTCCTGCATACATAATCCAACAGCCAGACATGCAGTATCAATGTATTGCTTGTAAAATGGTTGTTTGCAAAGCGTGCCATTAATGAGCATCTTTATTAAAGCAAGTAAATATACATGACATTTTTGAAGTGACTGTACTGAGTAGAAAATCAACATCTCAATTGTGCTGTATTGCATTTTAAATTTCTTTTACTTCTACAAATACATCTCTTATTTGTTTTTTAAATACATCTGTACTACAGCTAGTAACTATGTAGCATCAAATTTAATAAAGAATTACTGATGTCTTTTATCTCACTAATCTGACCTTTTATATCACTAATCTCTATGCCATTCCTTGCAGAGGAATGCCAGATTAGTGAGATAAAAGACATCAGTTTAGCAAGAGTCTATGTATATGTAAAAATAAAATAAATAAATTTGCTTTGATATTTTCAAAAGTATTACCTGAATTAGCAAAAGTATTTTCTATCAGAAGTAACTAATAAATCATTTTTACACTACATTATTATTAGACTATTATAATGATGTGATATCCTATATCTATAGAAAATTTCTTTTTATAGTGAAATTTACATTCCTTTTACCGCTATTCATATTCAAATTTTTCTTAAAACAGTCCATTAAATCTTAATGGTTAAGTGTTTGACTATTAAATTTTAATTGTTAACTTTTGAGTTTCAATTTAATTACAATTAAAAAAATAAATTACTTTCAGTTTAAAATTGCTTTAATTTTTTTCTGTAATTTATGACAGGTTATAGTCTATACTGTATATATATTATTTAATATTTATGACAATTAGATTTGGCCAATTGATGGAGGAAAAGACTTGATTGAAAAGTCTTCAACATTTGATATACTTCTGACTGGACATGAAGATGGATCAGTAAGATTTTGGGATGCATCTGGAATATCTTTATATCATTTATATACTCTGCAGACTTCTTACCTGTTTGTTAGTGAGGAACATGAACAAAATGCTTCTGAAGAGATGGAAGAATGGCCGCCATTTCGTAAAGTAAAAATTTTTATATTAAATAAAAATATTAACTTGTACTGGAACTAGAAAGAATTAATCAAAATTATCACCTTTTGATAAAGTAAAAAGAAGGTTCTTTTTACTTTATCATTTAACTGATGAAGATTGTTAAAAATGATCAAAAACATTTTTACGATATTAAATTATTTGCTGGAATATTTAAAAAGGTGATAATTTTGATTAGTTATATTAAAAGAAATTGATATTATAAGTACTTTATTTATTATTATTATTATTATTATATTGGGTTTTGTGAGTTACACTTGGTTCACACCGGTGGCTGTGTACTATGCCGGACCAGAGTCAAGGCATAGCAACCAAAACAAAACTAAAATTAAATGTGTGTGTCAGTGTCTGTATTAAGGAATTTCCTAACAATATGGCATGTATTCAATATAGTGGCCTTCTGTAGTGTGATGTATGTATTTCTACTCAATTGTAATGTTCCCAGGCTTTTGTGTAGCGTGTGTGGTATCACACCTGTACAGGAGAGAACAACAGGTACAATAAGCACCCTATCCATCCTCCACAGATGCCTTATTTCCTGGGCGAGTTCTGTGTACTTGCTAATTTTTTCAGTGCATGTGTTTTGTACATTGTGAGTGTTTGGAATGGCTATGTCTATAATGTATGTGATTTTATTGTGTTTGTCAATGAGTGTGATGTCTGGTCTGTTGTGGTAAATTGTTTTATCTGTGATTATGGCTCTGTCGTAATACATTTTGTGCGTGTTATTTTCCAATACTGTCTGTGGAATATACTTGTAGTATGGTTCGTGGATGTCTGCCAATTTGTGTTTCTTTGCAAGCTCTTGGTGTATTATATTTGCTACTTGATTGTGTCTATGTAAGTAATCTGTCTGTGCCAAGAGCTTGCAACCAGAAGTGATGTGTTGTATAGTTTCTGGCATGATGTGACATTTTCTGCATGTGTCATTTGTGAGTGTTGTATCTTTGAGTATGTGTTTTCTGTAGTTTTTAGTATTTATGACCTGATCCTGTATGGCAATCATGAATCCTTCCGTCTCCCCAAAGAGGCATCCCCGATCTAACCAGCTGTTTGACGCAGTTTTGTCAACAAAATCCTGGGCCAGGTCGTAAGGATGCCTGCCATGGAGAGCCTTTTGAGCCCATGATTGCTTAATGTTGTCTATGCTTTTTATATGTTGTGTCATGTCTGTATGTTGTGAGTGTAAGTTTAATGGTGTGTTATTTGAGTCTGCTAGAGTTACTGCTTTATGTAACTGTGATGTTTCTTGTTTCTTGTAGAAAAACTCTCGCAGTGACTGTATTTGTTTGTAGTGAAGGTTAACTATGTCAATCAGGCCACGTCCGCCTTCTTTACGTGGAAGGGTTAATCTTTCTGTGGCGGATTTAGGATGATGTTGTTTATGCTTAGTAAGTGTTGTTCTTGTTTTCCTTTGGAGTTGCTCGAGATCTGTGTGAGTCCAATGTATAACTCCAAAAGAGTATGTGAGTACTGGGATGACATATGTGTTTATTGCTTTAACTGTGTGTTTTGCATTTAACTGTGTTCTAAGTATAGCGTTTAACCTACTTTGGTATTCTTTAATTAATCGTTGCTTTATTTGTGTATGTTCTGTTAGTTTGGCCTGTTGGAATCCTAAGTACTTGTAGAACTCGCCCTCTTCCATGGATTCAATAACGTCTCCATTTCCAAGTGCAAAATCTTCTTTCTTCAGGATTCCTTTTTCTATGTGAAGTTTTTTGCATTTGTCTAGGCCAAACTCCATTTGTATGTCCTTAGTGTATGAATGTGTGATTTGTAGGAGTTGATGAAGTTGTTTTTGTGTGGATGCATAAAGTTTTATGTCGTCCATGTACATGAGATGTGACAGTGTAAACTGTGTTGTTTTTTCATGTCTGATATTGTAGCCATATTGCGTGTTGTTTAACATGTTGGATAATGGATTCAGGGCTAGGCAGAACCAGAGAGGACTCAAGGAATCTCCTTGAAAAATTCCTCGCCTAATGAATATTTCGTTTGTTTGTATGGAAGTGTTACTAACCCTGAGATGCAGTGTTGTTCTCCAGTGCTGCATAGTGTTTTCGAAGAATGCAATGAGTGATGGATGTATTTTGTACATGTGTAGAATATGTAGCAGCCAACTGTGTGGAACACTGTCGAATGCTTTTCTGTAGTCTATATATGCCATGTGTATGTTTCTGTGTTGTTTGTGTGCTTGCCGTAGAATGACTGAATCTATGAGTATTAGTATTATTATTATATTTGAATTAAATTACAAATATACAGTATTTTATAAAGAAATTTAAATTGTATAGCAATTGTAATTTATAGAAGTAAATATAGACAAGTGAATATTAGATGATATTTTTAGTGCATAATAAATATAATTATATATTTATACTTACTTTTTTAAAAATTGAGTGCATTGTTTGTTCACTTAAGTTTTATTGTTATTTTCACAATAAAGAATATGAGTTTAATTTAATAGTTTTGTATGTTTTTATTTATATATATGAAATAAATCCCATAATTTATAATAATTTTATAGAAGTAAATGCTTATTTTACAGATTGGAACTTTTGATCCATACAGTGATGACCCACGTTTAGCTATTAAAAAAATTAATTTGTGTACTTTAAGTGGCATTCTAGTTATTGCAGGCACTGCTGGACAAGTAATTATTTTAGAATTACAGAGTGAAGAAGTAGAAAAAGAAATAACGGCATGTATATCTAATTTCTTATGTTTAATATCCACACAGAAATTTAGAAAATGATAGGATATAACAATAATAGTTACCAACCTTGCTGCAATAAAAATACATTACAATAAATTTTTCATTTTTATTTTTAGTATGCACCAGCAAATATTGTAGGAGATCGAGATAATTTTGTATGGAAAGGACATAGTCAATTGAACAGAAAAACAGGTGCTCAAAAATTAGAAAATGGTTATCAACCAAAAGTGATATTGCAGCTATCACCACCTGCAGCAGTTACTGCTCTTGCTCTTCATTCTGATTGGTCATTGTAAGTGTTATGACCTTTTTTATTGTATTGTTGGCATGAAATTAGATATAAAATATTATTTATAGTGCAAAATAACTTGATGCTAGTAAATATCTTCAAATGGATGCAGTTTTAATGTATTGCTAATTTATATTTTTAATTGTGTAAAGTAATATATTATTATTATTATTATTGGCACCTAAGTTATAATCTTACAGTTACTGTGAATTACTGTATTTATTCATGTATAAGATGATCTTGCTTAAAGGACAGGGTGTGACTTTAAAAATCAAAATAAAATTAGATTTATTAATACAATTTTAATTTTATTTTGTTTAAATCACAAATAAAATATCAAATGCATGTAAATGCACACATTGTTCTGCAAAAATTATTGGCATTTTAATTTTAAACTTTAAGGAAAAATCTTGTAAAATCGACAATATAATTTGTTTATGTAAAGCTGGACAATCAGAAACCTTTTTGCCAATTCTTAACAATCGAATCCATTCTCCATCAATTACACTTATGAGTTTTTCTGATTTCCAAATAATAATCTGTTTTCACATGGGATTGGATTAAAACTTATGTCATGCTCCTGTGTGATTTTGGAATTTCAATTCAAAAGCTTTGTGTTTCCTATTGCTATTCATCTTTACTCCTTACAATACACAAGAAGGATTCAAACGACCCAGATAAAATGAGTTTGTTTTTAAACACCAGAGGGTGAGCATCCAGTAAAAAATGCGAATACACAGTTCACAAAAATTATCATATGCAAGAAAATATGGTATATCATTGTATGCAAATTGTGCAAAGTTTAGAATTATCACACCTTTGATTGGATTTTTACTTACGATGATTCAAAAAAGATCTAATCTATATTTTATACATTTACATATAGATATTTGATGCAACATTGTGCACTATAAAGCAATCAGTTGAATTCAGTCAGAATCTAATTGAAACTATAAAAATATAAATCATTTAAACATTTCTTTAAAGATAAGTGAAAAATTTTCATAACTAGAAAAATTTTCATAACTAGAGAAGAATGAGAAATGTTTTGCATTACTTCAAAAGTTCAACCTCATGTTACTGCTTTAATAGTAGGCTGTCTGTTGTTTCTACTCTCCATATGCACATGTAGTTTGGTGACTGGATGAGTGGTCCATGAAATTTATAGTTTTGTTTATGACTGTTGTAGTGATCAATCTAAGGGATCAAATAGCAAGCAAGAGAAAAGGTGGTTGAGTAAGATGATGATGGAAGTGGGAAGTTGGGTTCTTCACTGAATGGGATAAAGTTATGTTTTCTAATTTGTGTCCTTTTGTGGAAGTAGTTTCAAATGATTTTCCACTGTTTTCCCAATGCCAAAAGTGCTACATTTCCTATACTGTCCATTTCAGTATGTACAACATTGACCAGAAGAAAGTTGCACTGTTCTCACCAGAAGATTTTTGCTGGATAGGAAATAAAAACTGCCATGCGGACTCTGATCATATAAATAACCATATTCTACCTTGAACAAGTTTATTGTCAACAGATTTAAAGTTTCCATTTGAAATTTGTGGCCCTGTTTTTTAGCATTATCTTCATTTTGGCCACTTTCTTATCTGAGTTCATGAAAGTTTATCTGTCAATTAGATTGTGGTGTAGCTAGTTTGTAGACATCACTGGTTAATATTAACCTTTATTACGTTGATTTAATTAATTTTATAATATGTTGGTTTTTCATTTTAAATAGATTATTTTTATTTGTTGTGAATAAAATGAATTTATGTACCAAATTATTTAAAGTTAAGTACATTATCTTGTCTAATATGCTTCTGATTATTCTGAACATGAGACAATTGAAAATCATTCATATGTGTTATTTTCTAATACAGTTTAATTTATTAAGAAAATACAATCTATATGTAACCAAAAAAATTGTTTTTATTAAACATGCCATAATTTTCTAGTTATGTTCACATTTTAAGTTAGTTGATATCATATATTTTTATATATGATAAAAATTCTATTAGTTTATTTAATTTAAAAAATGTGTATTATTCTTATTATTAAATTAAACTATTTAACTTCATAATCATGTGACTTATATATTATTGTTGTTGTTATTTTATCATATTAGAGTGGCAGCTGGAACAGCACATGGATTTACTTTATATGATTATATTCAAGACAAAGTTGTGATGTCAAAGTGTACTTTAAATCCAAATGGTAAGTTAAAAGCTTAATTAATATAAAATTAAGTAATTTATAAGGAGAAGACATTCATGGAAATATATATTTATGAAAATATGTGATATTTCATTAATATGAAACACTTCATTCAATAATTTTTTTCATCAAAATAAAAATATTTATTATATGCAAGAAAAATTGCATTAAATTAATTGTTAAAATTGATATATACTCATTGATATAAAAAATAATGCTCTCAGATAGAATTGTCTGATTACTGCAAATCTCAAAAAGCCATATTTAAAAAAGTGCTTAATGCTTTTTGTAGTGCTTTAAAGTGCTTGATTTTCTAATTTATGAATTAAAAACAACCATGGAATAATGTATGTTTTACAAAAATCATTCTCTGCTGACTAATCAGAAACCAGATAACAGAATAGGTTTTAGTCATGATTTCAAAGGTTTAGAGCTGGGATGATTTATTAGTGAGTTGTTCATTTGGATGAATTTAAAAAAAAAGAATCACCAGAATCCATTCTTTTTGTCAATGATTCAATGATGATATGAGTCTCGTAAAATATTTCAGTTGTGAATTTTTTGATTGATTTTAATTTTTAATAAATTTAATGAAAAATTTATTATAAAAATAATTAAATGTGTCTATAATAAACATTTTTCTTCCAAGAAAAATCCTATGTTATAAATGTTTACTGGTTTTTCAGTTTGAATATGCAATTACATAGAGTTTGATTATTATTCAAAAATACAGTGAGTGATCAGTTAATGAACAGTTCGGACTATGAACAAATCAGATAACAAACACTTTCGCAAAAGATTTTTATGTTTGGACAACGAACACCTCACAGAACAAACACAAGAAGAAGCAGCATAAAATAATGAATATCGATTTGTCTTCCATTGTCTCCAGGCAATAATTCGAAACTTCTTGGAGTGCAGGAGACGTCGACATCAGAGCTCAGCCCTGATATATACTGATCGTATAGTATTCCTCCGTACTTTGAAACTCTCCCTTGTAATTCCAGCCTTTAATTTTTCTGACAGAAAGAATTTTTTTATAGTATTCATGAAACTGTCGAGCAGGCACTCATTAAGTTTTGCATCTGTTTTTATTTTCAAAAGGTGAGAGTATAATAGTTAAAGGTAAAGAGTGGGTAGAAGATGTCTATGTTACTGGGCAGTATGGCTTGAACAGGTCTACAGTAGGTCACAGTTCAATCTTATCTAAGAAATATACTGTGTAATCAAGAAGACTCAAGCATCTAAAGGAGTAACAAAAATCACATCCAAGTAATAAAGAACATTGAAAAGCTCATAATGGAATTTGAAACTGATCTGACGACAGAAGAATACCAATAACTCTTGAATGAAGAACATCAAGAAACTTGGCAAGATATGTTTTCTTCTGAAAAAGAAAATTAATGCTGACATCTGCTACTAAAGATGGTTTGAAGAAATGGGAGGATGTCAGAACGATGGTTTTAAAATGGCATCCAAACCAGGTTGAGGTTAATAGGCTTAGGGATCTACAACAACAATGCTATTAATTACTTCTGAAAAATCCTGAAGAAGAGTGAAAAGCAATTGGCATTGGACAGCTTCTTTAATGCCCCACAAACAGAAAAAATGGAACTGTGTATATATGTATTTTTATTATTACATATAAATAAACATAGTAAGAAAGTATATAATTTTTTATTTTNACTTCTGAAAAATCCTGAAGAAGAGTGAAAAGCAATTGGCATTGGACAGCTTCTTTAATGCCCCACAAACAGAAAAAATGGAACTGTGTATATATGTATTTTTATTATTACATATAAATAAACATAGTAAGAAAGTATATAATTTTTTATTTTGGGGGTCTCTAGAATGAATTAATCAAATTCCCATAAAAACTTATGGTATATTGATAATCTGTTAACGAACAATTCAGATAGCAAACAAAGTCTTGGAACGGATTATGTTCATTAACTGATCACTCACTCTACTACAAAATAAATTTTAGAATTTTTCATGAAATTATGTACGGTAGAATATATAGGAGCTTGCAGCAATTTTATTTTTTATTTATTTATATTGAAAGAATAAGTTTAGATATGAACTTATTCTATCAATATGGGAAACAGATTTTGCTGATGTTTTACTATGAAATAGGTCATATTGAAAGATGATTATATGGCACTGGCCTTCTTTCATGAGAACATGTCATATGAATTTAATGAAATTCTTTACTTTAAATAGTAGGAATTGAATTTTCATTAGCAGGATTAGAAGGCATAGTTGAAATTGCTGTAAATAATGAACTGTGGATCAAGTCTTGTATTATTTCTATTTTTTTTCGTTTTTTTTAATTTCTATTATTAAAAAACTTTAAAAAACAAATTTTTAATTTTAATGTTGTTTTTCTGAAATATTTATTACTTTATTTCATAAAATTAAAGTATTTTCTTGCAAAGGGATGGCTAGGGCCACTTATTTTAAAGTCATGAAATTATCTATCGATTGATCTAGTTCTGTGATAAAATCTCAGTCAAATATTTTTCCCATTAGGTTTGACAGTATGAGATGTAAACTTTTAACTTTCTCTTGTGTGTAGAATTGTTGAATGATCTACTTATCTAAGTCAAGGACTGTTTGTTTTATTACAGAAGAAAATAGTAAACTGATTTAGATTTAGGCATTAACTATTACCTGTAAAGTTATTTTTAATAATTTAAATTGTTGGGTTCTTCACTGAATGGGATAAAGTTATGTTTTCTAATTTGTGTCCTTTTGTGGAAGTAGTTTCAAATGATTTTCCACTGTTTTCCCAATGCCAAAAGTGCTACATTTCCTATACTGTCCATTTCAGTATGTACAACATTGACCAGAAGAAAGTTGCACTGTTCTCACCAGAAGATTTTTGCTGGATAGGAAATAAAAACTGCCATGCGGACTCTGATCATATAAATAACCATATTCTACCTTGAACAAGTTTATTGTCAACAGATTTAAAGTTTCCATTTGAAATTTGTGGCCCTGTTTTTTAGCATTATCTTCATTTTGGCCACTTTCTTATCTGAGTTCATGAAAGTTTATCTGTCAATTAGATTGTGGTGTAGCTAGTTTGTAGACATCACTGGTTAATATTAACCTTTATTACGTTGATTTAATTAATTTTATAATATGTTGGTTTTTCATTTTAAATAGATTATTTTTATTTGTTGTGAATAAAATGAATTTATGTACCAAATTATTTAAAGTTAAGTACATTATCTTGTCTAATATGCTTCTGATTATTCTGAACATNAACGTATTATAGTAATATTATTACGTAAATATGTTATAAAATAAATTGGAAAATATTTAAATTAAAAAAAAAATCGCTAAATAAAAATTTTTGAGTCGACAAAACACCACCTGGACACAAATATGTGAAACAGATGGTAAACAACACACTACCGTCAAGTGGTGGCATCTGTTGCCAAGAATTTTCATTAAAATCGATTTTTATTACGGTATCGACGAATCGTTACCCCGGAACATCGTTATGAAGGAGGGGGGAAGGCAAATCGGTACTTTGGGGAAATAAGAGTTAATCAATAAATAATGAATAAATTAATCACAAACCTGACAATAAAAATGAACTTTTATGGTATGAGATTGTTTGCTTGTTTGTTAAACATTGACCAGTTACAAGTTATTTATATCGTCCATAATTATACAAAGTGTTATGCTGTTCAATGTGATTTAGATCTAACGTTAAATGGTTAAAGAGACTCATTATACTCAATTCTTTGGGTATATAGCATTCATTAAAGTCTGAAGATATGGGCCGTTTATTTTGAAAGTGGTGTAAGTCCATTTTTTCTTCTTTTGAGATATTTAAACATTTGCATTTTAGTTGATTCAAAATATATAAATAAAGTGTACTAAGTTTGACAATGTTTTTATGATTTTAGAAATATGTAAGTTGATTGCATAACGACTTCTATGTGAATTTAACTAAACTAATATATTCTTTCTGGGCCATAAATGGACTTGCACCACTTTCATAATTATTGAACTGTAAAATTCATTAAATTTCTATTATGTAAAACTCAGTTTTCATTGTAACACATTATGTTTTATTCTGATTTTGTCCATATATAATAACAAGAAAAAAATAGTATTGTTTATTCTGAACATTAAAATATTTACTTATTGTTAAACTATTTTATGATAAATTTATCATTATTATGAGCTTACCATTAGACACTGCTTTTCATTTAGATTCATTACATGGATTTTTTACATTCCATCAAATTGTACATTTGTTGGTAATATTTATAGTTTTACTCCTCTGTTGTAAGGGGCTGTCTTTAAATGATATCCACACTGAAACGGAGGGAGGGGGTTAAGACAAGTCGGACAAGGGGGGTTGAGTATTAGTGGACATCCATTTATTTCTTTAAATTTATACAGTATGCATTTTATTATATTTATTTCAAAGTTTCTTGTATGTTTCATTTTTACTTATGGTATCTATCATTCATAAAGTGATGAAGGTTTTAACGGGGATAGAGTTATGTTGGACATCCATAGAGGGGAAAGGTTACAAAAACTTGGACAAACTGGAACAAGAGGGGGAAGTAAAAATTTCAAGAAAAATGCACATGTAATTTATGGACAGCCCAAGTGCTTAGACTGTAGAAAATGGACTTACACCACTTTCAAAATCAATGGTTATGCAATGCCATTTACCAATAAATTTTCAGTTGATCAAAGCTTATGGTTATTTTAAAATGTTAAGTGTGAATTGTTTATAAATAAAAAGTTCACACTAAATTGTATGTATATTATGTGTTTTCTCAAGTTTTTCCAAAAATGGACTTACACCACTTTCAAAATAAACGGTCCCTATAGGGGCTTAAAAATTTTTTTGCAATCTTTAAGTCCTTAAAAAATACTTAATTTTTAAGAAAAGAAGCAAAAATCATGTAATATATACATTAGGGCAAACATACATGGCAGACAAGTTCTGGATGTCCCAGACAAACCACCAGAAATTTATGATTATTTGATTGAGATTAGTGCAAACATTCTGCAGCAGTGTCTTTGACCACTATAAGGAACCTTTGCTACAGAACTTTCTCTTCTCATACTATTTGCAGAGATAAATTTGTATGCATGGTGACTGCAATGCACCATGCCATTATATTTTATATAACTTGAAAAACTTTTTATTATTGTTGTTTTATATTTTAATGTTTTATTATGCCTTTCCTAACATGCTGCCCTTTTTTTGTTATAATTTCTGTTCAGTTTATCTTAAGTATAAATTTATTTGTTTTCTGGATCAGAAAATCCTACTTAAATTGGAATTTATTTAATACAGAATATGTTTATGAATATCATAATACATGAGAAATGTTAATGTATAAATTTATAAAATTTTTAAAAATAAAATATTATTTTCCTACTTACATTACTACTTATTTTCTTACTACTATTTGTAAGTAGTAATGATTTTCCACTGTTTTATTATATTTGTTTATAAAAAAATTTACTTTGATTAAAGATTTGTCAGCAACTGGAGATGCAGCTATGTCAAGGAGAAAATCTTTTAAGAAATCACTGAGAGAGTCATTTCGCAGACTACGTAAAAGACGTTCTCAGCGTAGTAAAGGAGATAAAACTCCAACAAGACCATCTAACGAAGAAGGAAAACAAAGGTATATATTAAACAAAGATCATAATTATTGAAATTTTCTGTAGTAGTGCATTATTGAGAAGTTAAATAAATAGATAATGCATTTTGAAAAAAATTATATATTAAGATAAAATATAAAAATTGAAAGTTTTTAAATAAAAAGTATGTCTTTTTATTTTGCAAATATTCTTGTTTTATAAGGTTAGTGTGATATATGTATATATGTATATATATATATATCACACTAACCTTATGAAGCTTTGCAAATATTTTTAATGTACCACAAACATTTTTGGTCCACCTTAGCACATTCTTCAGGTGGAGTTCTATTAGAGAGAACCTTTTTTCAGTGCAATTCTGTTCTATTCCATTTCCAATGTGTTCTAATTTCCTTTCGAATTTTCCTTTTAAATTTTAAATTCCTAACGATGTGTGCCTGCATTGGCGGCTGTAACGCTGAGTCATACATAGTCTGCCACGCCCTCGTGAGTTGTTTTTTGTCTTTAAAATTGATTGAAATGTCTTGGCGTTCTGTTTTGAAAATTTCTAATGCCTCCAAATTCCTAAGTTAATGCATATGCTGAGTTTGCCGGAACATGGTCGCCTGTTGTAATTCGGATGTTCGGGTTTCACTGGCATAGATCGCTAAGGTGGTAGTGTTTTTCTTCTTTTTAATATCAGTTTTATGCTCACAGAGGCGTTGTTTGAGCAATCTTCTTGTAGATCCGGTATATACAGGATTCCTATTGAATCTGTCATCCTTGAGAGGAATTTTATACCCTCCTGGCACTTTTTCTATGTCCGCTCGATCTTTCTTGTTCCTTAGCATGGTGAATACATCCAGTTTATGCCTGTAGGCTATTTTTGAATTAGTATACGTCCCAATGTCTCTATATAGGGATTGCATATGGCACTCCTGCATTATAGTCATGTTAGGGAGACACATCTTACTGCGGAGTATTTTTTGAAACTCTACTCAATTGATCCTCAAGTCAACATTTTTGCTTGTCCACTATTTTAAATTTCAACTTTTCGATATAGCCATGGTTTTCAGCAACTTCTGCTATTCTTTTTATTTCCCTCTGCTTGTCTCATTAATGATTACAGTGCATGTGGACTATTCTAATAAGCTCCCTAAAGGTTGTCATTTTGTAGTCATGCGGATCGTTACAGAGATGGGATGTATATTGGTTTATGGTATACCTTAGTATCACATCTGCGGCCATTAAATGTGATATTAATGTTCAAAAAATGAGCTGCTTTATTGCTTATTTGTTCTAATTCAATTGTAAGACCATACGGATTGTTATTCATACAGTGCATAAATTCTTCAATGTTCGGCTTTGTTTTCCAGATGATGTATACATCGTCAATGTATCTTATATATTGCAATATTGGAAAGGAACTTGGGGGTGATTTTGGCTTCCAAAAGATGCACCACAATTGCTAAGGAACAAGAAAGATCGAGCGGACATAGAAAAAGCGCCAGGAGGGTATAAAATTCCTCTCAAGGATGACAGATTCAATAGGAATCTTGTATATACCGGATCTACAAGAAGATTGCTCAAACAACGCCTCTGTGAGCATAAAACTGATATTAAAAAGAAGAAAAACACTACCACCTTAGCGATCTATGCCAGTGAAACCCGAACATCCGAATTACAACAGGCGACCATGTTCAGGCAAACTCAGCATATGCATTAACTTAGGAATTTGGAGGCATTAGAAATTTTCAAAACAGAACGCCAAGACATTTCAATCAATTTTAAAGACAAAAAACAACTCACGAGGGCGTGGCAGACTATGTATGACTCAGTGTTACAGCCGCCAATGCAGGCACACATCGTTAGGAATTTAAAATTTAAAAGGAAAATTCGAAAGGAAATTAGAACACATTGGAAATGGAATAGAACAGAATTGCACTGAAAAAAGGTTCTCTCTAATAGAACTCTACCTGAAGAATGTGCTAAGGTGGACCAAAAATGTTTGTGATATGTTAAAAATATTTGCAAAGCTTCATAAGGTTAGCATGATATATACATTCTTCTTTTATTATATAAAAGTGATTTCTATAAACTTAAATGTTGGCAAAACATTAAAAGAGTTTCTAGTAACCTTTGCTTATACTGCTTATATAACATATTATATTTGAATAAAAATTCTCCAGACTATTGTGCTATAATATAACAATTTTTTGCTACATCACAAGTTTATAAGAAACATAAAAATCTCTAATAGTTGGAATGTAGGTAAATTAAAAACTACATACCATGCATACAATCTTCCAGCAAATATGTATTTGCATTAAATTTTGCTTAATTTTTATTGTATATTAATTTGTAGAGTATATGTAAAATGTAACACACGTGTTGAACATTCAAAAATGAATTGACATCAAAAAGAAAACAATTTTTAAAAAGCTTTAAAATTTGAAATTCTAATGTTCTGTAAAGTTTGATGCTTGATGCAGGCCCCCAAAAGAGGCCAAAAACGTTGTTTTGTGTTTAATTCAAATCATATTTGCTGGAAGATTGTATGCAAGGTGTGTAGTTTTTAGTCTATAAGAAAGTATTAGAAGTTGTAGGATTTTGTGAATATGAAAAATTTGGAAAATTTTAGTTTTTTTGGTGTTTTTAGATTTTTTAAAATTATATATACAATATTTCAGCTGTTTTTTTATGTTGGCTGATTTATAATGTGGCTGTATTAATTTTTTTTTATTTTATAGATTGAGAAAAATTGCTACTTCCTTTTTTTCATAATAAAATTGCAATTGATTCAATATATTACAGAATTAAAAATTGCTATGTCTGATATAGTTCCATTATATAAAAATTGAATTCAAATTTAAAAGTTGGTGAACGTTATATTATTTCTCAGGCATTTCTATTAATTTCCAAATAAGCAAAAAAACAAATGCTAGTTATTAATTAAAATGTTCTGTGACATTATTTATAACATGTTTTTTTATGAAAAACTAGTAAAACTAAATAGTATATTGTGCTATTTCAAATTCTTTTGATGATGTAATTTTAATTTAAGTAATAAATAAATTGGTAGTATAATTTATCATTCATTAAATTTCTTCATAGAATTCATAGTATATTTTTGAAGTAAAAGTTGACAAGGTTAAGATTTTTAATTATTTAGTTGTTTTTAATATATTGAAATCTATTCATTTATATGTTTGATGTGATCGAAAAGAAATTGGACTGTTTCCACTGTTTGCAATAATGTGCGATGTACAGTGTTTTTTCATCAAGGATCTCTGCCTTAGACATTTGAGTGTCAGTCTACCAAATGGCATTGAGTTTTTCAAACCATAATACTTGCTATACTATGCTTTGTAATGTGTTAATATCATGCTTCAATTTTAGAATGAATTCAAAAATTGAGAGAAGAGAGAGAATGTTAAATTTTGCATTAAACCTAGGAAATCTGCCATATAGGAATGGTCTCTCAAACCTTGAAATGATTTAGGAGGCCTATAGTAATGAAGCCGTGGATGAGATTAAAATATTTTAGAACCATAAACAGGCAAGTGTGTGACAAAAAGCATGTTTATCATTTTTTTCAACCATAAGGAATTGTGTACTGGGAATTATCTGTTTGTCCCAGTCAGAGAGTGAATTCAGACTTTTGTGATATTTTGAAATGATTGTGTAAGGAAGAACCTTGATTGCAAAAGATCAGAGCTGAGATGAAACCAAACCTGACTTTCTTATAATGATGATGTACTTGTGCATGGCCTTCCAAATGAATGTATTCGGTGAGAAATAACATTACATTCCTTCCCATTCTCCTTGCTGAATTTAGCCCCTTGTGACTTATTTTTGTTCTCAAGAATAAAACTGAAAATCAAGAGGTAGCATTTTGATACATTTGAGGAGAAACCAGTCCAAATTGCTACAGGTGCTTTGGAATTTTCAAAACAGTGACTTCCAAGATTGTTTGAGGCTTGGTGAAAGTAGTGGAATTGCTATATAAAATGCAGGAAGAAACTATCATGAAGGAGATAGAGACAGGTTTAAATTAGTTAAGTATTAAAATCTTCATAGATCAAATCATATTTCTTTTTGATTGCACCTAAGGCATAAATTTTTGTATCTAATTAAAAGTTATTGTGTCATTTGTAATTTCTTAATTTTTGTCACAAATGTCAGATTTAAAAAATTGCTGGCCAAAATTTAAAGAAAATAATAATTAAACATTTCTATTTTTCTTCTTTCTGAAATAATGTGTCAATTGTTAACAACATCAAATATGGATTATTATTTTATTCTTGCTCTTGCAAGTGAAAATTTTGTTTATTATTCTTTTATTATAAATAAATACAAAGTACAACTAAGAAAAGTTATAAATTAAAGTGTTAAAAATTTATAATTATAGTTTTTCTTCAATTTGTATCTGTACTTGTTTTTTCATAACAATGAAGACAAGTCTCTGCTAGTTTAATATTTTAAAAGTACAACAAATACAAACAGATTTTCAGATTTAAATAGAAAATAGATTTTCACATTTTACTTTGAAGATTTTTTTAAATAGAACTTTATATAAAATTATCCACTGCTATAAAAATAAATAAATCTATTTATGTAATATTTTATATATATATATACAATAAAACCCTGATTATCTGAGTTGCAATTATCCAAGGTTCTGCATTATATTACTAATGCCAAACAATTGCCAGTTTATGTCAGGCTATATTAATGCTACTATTAATAATTAAATGTTAAATTAATTATAAAAATTATATCCGAAACCTTCCAAATCATTAAAATTGATATTTTAATAATTTAGAAGGTTCTGGAAAAAATGAATTGGCTCAAGCGTGATTCAAACCCACCACTCTTACTTACCACGTGGACATGCTGCTAGTTCAGCAGTCTTTTGACATTAATATTAAAAATTAGATTAAACATGGTTTATATTTTTATATTATTTGAGGCAAACCTGTAAGCAAGATATATAGTTGTAAACAAGAAAAGGGATTGAATGAGTAATGATTTTATAAAATATTAGAAGGAAGGTCTATGGTTCAAAGCCCCTGGCAGGAGTCCAAAAACTTTGATGTAGATTTGTTGCACCTAGTTCGCTTTTGATAGAGTTAACATTATTAGCATGCTCCACTATAGTAGTGAATTGCTTATATTAGGACTTTTGTGTGTCTGTCAGATGTTATATATTCAAGACAGCAATTGACAGCAAATGCATTTATTAGTTTTGCCAGGAGATCATTTGAAAATCAAGTAAATACATATAAAAAGATCGATTAATGACAAACAACAATTTGAAAATCGATTTTCATTTTATAGAGTATAATATACAAAATGTTTGCATAAGTGTTATGTTTTGTTCAATTCATTTATTGCACATGCACAATGAGACAGTTTACTTTTGTTACTTAAGTTAGTGATGCACAACCTTTTTTGAAGAATGGCCAGGTTAGGATTAAGTTTACTGACCAGGGGACCGGACCATTTTACAATCCTTTTTGTTGACACAAGGATTTACTTTAGCCACAGGCAGTGCTGACAATCGTGGGACGTTTATGGTTTGATGTGGTTTGAAATAATTATTAAATCCAAAACTTTTTAGTGCAGTCTGCTTCCTTTTAGTTGTAAGACTCTATTCCAACTATTAATTTTCTTGGTCCAACATAATAAAAAATTTTGGTGCAAAAAAAATATTTTTATTGTTAATCTATGGAGAGACGTTGTTGTAAATAATTGGTTGTTATAGCTTTTGTACATTCCTTTTTGAACTCTGATTGGTTTTTTTTCTAGTTTGAATGACATTAGATTGATGAATTATACTTAGAAACTTTGAACTTGTTTGGGAGAGGAAAAACATAGCTAACAGATAAAAAAAAAAATGAGTTCAATTTGATACAAATTTTTTTTGCTTAGTACATAGCAAAGTGAGGTTTCACAGGAAAATTTTACGGCCAAGTGTTTCAGATAAAACATTAATGGTTTTACTAAATAGTCAATCAACAGAAAAACAATAAAAACATAACATAAAAATATAGCTACTTTAGTTAGTTTGTTTACAAGCCCATTTTGATGAAAGAGCTTGCGTGGGCATGGTTTTGGTGGCAATTTTTCCAGGTGTCAATTTTAACCATTCTTGGTTACTTTTATTTGATAAAGCCAAGTCTTTCAAGCCAGAAAGCACCAATCTGAGCTTGAAAGGAGTGTAAGTAAGTAATTTTATCATCCAATGAAGTGGAAAAGGTTCTCCATAGACTTAACACAGGAAGGGTTTGTTTCGCTGTATTAAAGTAACAGGACCCACATCGCAATGGAGCGAGTAATAGATGCACTTGAAAGAAGGGATTTGGTCTGTACCTTTTGCGGGGCCACATAAACATTGAAAGGAGGCCATATGTGCCCTGGGCCACAGGTTGTGCATCCCTGTCTAAGTTATGTTTCATTCAATTCATTCATTGCACATGTCCAAGTGCATATGAAAAAAGGAAGTGAATATTTTCATTTATGGTTACTGTAAGCTATAATAAAAACTACCTGGTTCCTCTGGAATCTATAAATCACATCCCTTACTGTATATTTAGTGAAAAATTTTTCTGAACAACTACTTCATTCTAAGAATTTACAAAATTTTAAACAAAATTAATATTTTATTTGCTTTTGTGGAGCATGCTATCAGATCAGCTTGACCAACCTTGTAAACTTAAAAGATTATTACTTATTAAAATTCATTTTTAAGTTAAAAATCTTAGCAAGTCATTAAATATTTGATGAGTTGATGATCAGATCTTAAATAATAGTATATGGAAGTGACCATTTTCAAAACAAAGAGGAATTAACTTGACTGGAGCATCATGCACCCTAGTATTTAGAGATTTTCGGTTGTTCTCTTCATTTCGGCATCATCCATTCACTTGGTAAAGTCAAGATTAAAAGTCCTTCAGTATTTATGTGCTCAGTACTTTTGTGGCAGTTTTTATGAATTTTGGTATAAGAAAAGTAGCATATTTTCTTATTGGCATAGTTGTGCCAAAGCTATCTGGAGCACTCCTTGAGAACTTGTATGCCAGAATGGCTCTAAATCTTTATCAAGGGCAAATATCATATAAAAATTATAAAATTATACGTTACCTATGAACAATAAAATTTTTATGCAAATACTGTAGTCCAGAAAATAACTGCAACATGATGCATTTAACCTAAAAGCAATTTCATGAACATTTTTAGAATGCAAATATTTAAATACCAAAATAATAATACTAAAAAATAAATAAAACTGAAAAATAACCTGTGATTCAGAAAAAGGACTTTGCATGTTATCTAAAAGNTTAGCAATCGCTCAGTTACATAGAAGCAGAAATGGGATGCCTTCATATTTAAGTTACATCTATACCTTATGTACACAGTTGTGTGATATTCAATTATTGATGGAATATTTATTATGGTATAATCCTTATCTTCTATTTCAGGTTTAATATTCCACGAAATCAGATCTATTATATTTTACATCAAACTTTATGAAAACCTCCATTTTTGACTGTAATATGCATATATTTTTTTTTAAACTGTTTTGTCTTTGAAGTTGTATAATAAAAACCGGTCTATCTTTGTATAATAAAAACCAGTCTATCTTTGTATAATAAAGAAAATTTAGTTACTTTGATACTAAGCAAATAATTTTTTAACAGTGGAGTAGACGGGTACGATTCTACCCCAAGTAGTAGAGAATATAAACGCGGGAAATTTTTAAAGTACAGTAGAGCCTCGATTATTCGACCCCCGATTAACCGACACCTCGGTTAACCGACCGTCCTAGTGGGCAAATTTTAAATGTCCGCTAGTGATGTGGCGCTACAATATTTGGCAAGGAATATTTATGGAAAATTTCATATTTTTAATAAAATGCAGTAGAGCATCGATTATCCGACCCCTGATTAATCGTCACATCGGTTAACCGACCGTTCTAGTCGGCAAAATTCAAATGTCTGCTAGTGATGTGGCACTACAATATTTGGCTATGTCTTGGCTACTTTAATATTATTTTTGTTAAATTTTTGCGTGTTTTAGCTGGTAACACGTCTTGACTACTGAAGGGAGGCCAGTATTTAAACGAGAATTTTCTTATTATGAGTCATTGTTTGTTTTGTGTGCAATAAAATAGTTTAAAAATAATTTTTAACCATACAATAGTGACGATTATTATTTTTAAAAAATTTGTTAGGCTTAACATCGATGAGAATTTAATGTGAAGTTAATTAATAGTGATATACTAATATACTATACTAATAATGTAATTTTTTCATTCTTTTCGGTTATCTGATTTTTTCAGTTATCCGACCAACCTGAGTCCCCAATTCAGTTGGATAATCGATGCTCTACTGTACTAACTAAAAGGAATACATAAATACATCAGTAAATAAGCACATAAAATTAGACTAAATACAATACATATTAATTATATTATGAAATTGATTTAGAATGACACTCTGGATCAGATTTCATTAAATAAATAATATATGGTAGATATTTATTTCTTGCTTGCTTTTTACAAATTATTGGGCAGGCCTTATGACTCTCCAACATCTACAAAAACATAACCATAGACAGACTATAGTATATGTGGACTTACACAGTGCACTTTAGGCATTCTACAGTTGTAGAATAATAGACCACCAACTCTATAGCATATAACACACACTCCAACATCTCAAACATGAGGGAAATACAATAGCCTTCTACTGGTTGCCCAGACATACTGGACTGCAAGGAAATGAAATAGCTGTCAAACTCACAAAATAAGAAAACAGGAACTAAGCAAGAACATTCAGGCTATACTATAAAGACCTGTATAGCTATATCAAGAAGTACATATATAACAAATAGCAAAAGAACTGGGACAAACAGCTCAACAATAAACTACACACCATAAAACCAGATTTAATAAAATGGACGACTAGCTAACAGAAAAATCGGGAAGAAGAAATTGTACTTGCCCGACCGAGATCTGGACACGCAAGACTAACACATAATTATCTAAAAACAAGGGAATTCCAACCAAAATGTCCCAACTTGCGACACTCTGGCTTATGATTTGACATATATTACTAACTTGCACTTTATACAAAATAGCCCAAGAAGAATATATTTCACAATAGATATCTTCAGATGACAAAGCTTTACAGACAATACTAGATGACAATGGACAAATTTAACCTACCATGACCAAAAAACTCCAAAACCAACTAATTAACAAATTATTAGATAGTAAAGCACTATATAATTTGAATAAGGAATATTACTGTTACAGAAATAAATTGCAGAGATACAATACACTGCAGATTGTCTGTAGTTTCTATGGAAGTCTTTTGTAAATTATAGATTTATGAAATAACCCTCTAAAAACTACAGAACATTTTTTTTAAGTCCTGTTTTTCATTACTCATTACTTGATTCTCATGTGAGTCAATATATGCATGAATTTTGTCAATTTGATTTATGCACTAAACAGGTTCCTTCAAACATGCACAGTTGATTAATAGAACGATGCTTTTTTCTTAGAAATGTTATATGGGCACTCCCCCTACTTATGAACAGGTTAGGTTTCCAAGGTTTTGTCATAAGTCAAAAACTAACCTATAAAATACATTTGTACACACATTGCTACTGTTTGATCCTTCAATGTACTGTACATAATATTAATAGAATGCATTAAGTTAATTTATCCACTTGCTACTGCTTAGTACTGGGTGTTTCAAACAACTTTCACTTAAAGCATTTAGTTTTAGAATTTCAAATTTAGTTTCTGTGGTAATTGAGCGACACTTCTTCCATTTATCTCTACTGTTAGATATACTATAAAGTTTTAGATGCATTTTTGAAGCACTAATTGTAAAAGTTTATAAAAATTTCAAACAATAGTGAAAAATGTCATTATTTCCACATTACCTACTTTGATGCCACCCCACCAGCAGTGATAGAAATGACAATATGCAATAGAAATAATTAATTATTTATTAAAAATTTGTTATTTATTATTGGACAAAGACTGATTTCACTGCTGGGAAAACTTCAGAATTTGCATGAAATTTAAACATGCAGTCAAATTGTTTGTAAGTTGAACATTTGTAAGTAGGGAATCTCCTGTATATGAAAATCTACATACAAGAGTTCAGTTCACTAAGGACAAATACTTTTATAAATTGCAAGTTAAATGCATTGGTTTCTCCATTGATTGGATGACTGCAATGTTTTGAAGCCTATGTTGGTCTATTGGTAAGCACTGACATCAGGAGCAGATCTAGGTTTTTCGGGGCCTAGGATTTATTATATTTTTTAATAATACAAATAATATAATAATATATTATAATGTATACAAATTCAGATTCTATAGAAATGGATTCTTTTTCTGAAAAATATTGGTAACCATACACATTATTAAGGAAAGATGAATTAGAAATGCTGTTTACAATATGCTTAGGGACACACACAATACAATAATATGTTTCCTTTAAAAACAATCACTTCAGTTCAATTATATTAGTGAAGAACATTTCATTTTTAATTATTATAATTAGAACAGAAAAATAAACTATAAATAAAATAATCAATAATTAGATTTAAATGAAAATTTTAATGAATTTTCCTTATCACTTATTATATGCAATATTGAAAGTTCAAAACAGTACAATTTTTCTAAAAAGAAATTAATAACAGTGTACCTAAAAAGTTTAAATAATAGTCTAAAAGCAAAAGATTATAAAACTTTTTGCATATGCAAAGTATAGTAGTCATTTTGTTAGTAACCATTTATAAAAAGAACACTAAGGTAAAGTTTTTAGAAACATCTTTTAAATCATAAAAGATCACCAAAGAAAAATATAAAATAAAATGACTTAAATTTAGTGAATGTTACAGACACTTCTTCAGTGATTTAAGCTATGTCTGACAGCTATACAGTAATCAAAAAGTTACTTACAATGTATCATATATAATGTAAGTGCATAATGATTTTTAGGCTCTCTTATAGAAGTGATTATTTTGATCACATCTGTATTGTTGTTATAAGTTTGTCAATTATGTTTCTGTTGTTTTTGTAATAAGAAGACAGATGATTACTATGAGATTTTTATTTTTATGATCTTTGCTATGTACAGTTAATGTGACAAAGTCTAGAAGAATTAGTTACATAAGGTCCAATATTAATGCATTTTTCAATAAAATAATAACATAATACTTATTTTGTAACAAACAGCTATTAAATAAGACATCTTATGAAATATACTAAAAGTATTTGCAAAATGTATCATTACTTGACTTATTGTTATAAACTAAATTTTATATATCATAAATAGGTATTCAAAAATTTAAAATAAAACTTTTAATATTAAATATCAATTTTAAAACATACAGAAATAAAGATTCAGTTGAATAGAATTGTTCATATTTTATTCAAAACTATCAATATCAATATATGTCAGACACACACACACACAGTAGAGTCACACTAGTCCAAACTAATTGGGTCCAAGCCCTGTTTGGATTAGCAGATTTTCAGATTAGCGAATAATTGAAATAATTAAACCAGACCTGTTTTATATAGATCAAACACCATCAATGATGTCAGCACCCCACCCCTTTATTTCATCTGACTTGTACTCAATAGAGAGTACAAACAGTTAACAAAAAAGTTTTGTAATTTTGAAATGGCAACCTGCCTTCACTGTTTACCTTAAAATTATTTTAACTGCATAAAAAATGTTTAATACACAGTCCAGAATTCCAATCAATTGACTGATGCTACTGTGTGAGTTAGCACGCTTAACTGTGGATGTTGAATGTCCTCTTTGCTCTACATTATTTTAGTTTAGTTTAGTCTGCTGCTACAATGGCCATGAAATGGAAACATGCAATGTGTATGTTGAGAGACAAGCTGAACATCTTGAAAAAGTTGGACAAGGGTGAAAGTGCAACGAAATTGTCAGTAGAGTTTGGAATGAGTAAGGCCACAATAACCGACTGGGAAAAAACTGTAAAGATTGAGCAGTTTTGTGATTGATTCCTCTGATCCGACTGTTCACCAGAGTTCAAGAATTACTTCTGGGTAATTTTTGAACTCTGGTGAACAGTCGGATTAGAAGGACATAACAAATTTTGTTTATTAGTCCACAAACCCCTTTTAGGTGATTAGATAAATAATCAATTAACCCAACTAATATTACTGAATGTAACTTTTTCAATTTTTATAAATTGTAAAGCTTGAGAAAGTTCTGTTATAGAGAATAAAAATGCACTTAATTTACTTCTAACCTTTTAATTTTGATTTATTTTAATGTTGTGCATTTGCAAATTTATTTTTAATTTTCTTAGAATAGCATTAAGTGCATCTGTTTGAGAAAAATAATAAAATTACTCAGCAATAAATGCTTAAATTAGCTCAAGTTTTTAAAATAATTTGAAAATACCTAACTTTTCCTTTGGATTTTAAAAAAGCAGAATTTTTATTATTAATAAATATTGATTTTAAATATAAAAGAATGACACAAGTAAAAATCATCAGAGTTTATAAATATTTTCAAATAATTAAGAATTATGTTAATGAATTATTAACATTAAATTTAAATATAATATATTCATTACTTAAAACATTTTACATTATTTTATTTCTGCAATATTTTAAAGTGTTAAAAATTGAATTATACGAAATGATTTCTATTTGTNAAAAATTGTTTTTTTTTTATTACTCTAATAAAATTTAAAGTAAATAAATGATTTACTTAATTAAATAATAAAATATTTGGATTAGAATAAATATATCATAAATAACCAGTAGTATAGATTTATTACATTAGGATCATGTACAGTTTTTGAATTAATTCTTATTACTCTTAAGTTTATCAAACATTTATAGAATGTTTGAATAAATGTTTTAAAACATTTTAGTTACTATAGTTTTCCATTAGTATAGTTTCAATTTACTCTTAAAGGCAGACAATTGCAATTTTTATGGATTACGTTTTCCTTTTGTATTTTTCCATGATTTACAAAATACACATTTTTGTTTTTTAAATGTGTCTTAACTCAGAATGCCTCTTACACTCAATGTTGAAAGAAAATTTAGAAGTTTAACAAATGCAGAATAAAGTTAAAATAATTGGCATTATTTGCACATGAATGAATATCGTCATATCTGCTTATTTTGTTTTACACTTCAGTTGGAAATGTGGTGTGTTGAATTTCTGTCCAAACTTCAGTTGTATAATTGCCAATTAAAGTGTATTCTAAAAGATTATGATGTAATATTGAAACAAATGTATTATATATTCAAATCAGCATGGAAATAGTGCTGCAGAGCATAAATAAATACACTGTATACATTTATTTAAACTTTTCAGTCAAAGTGAAAGTTACGGATAATTTTACAGACAAATTCATATTATTGCAGATTAATAGAAAAGTTTTATGAAGTTTCAATTTGCAATTAATAAATTGATCATCTTAAAATTGAGGATATCTTAGAATCAGAGAAAGAGATTATTTTGTTTTAATTTTAAAATAGGTTGATTTTTGGATTTTGAACTGATCCAAATAGAGAATTATAAACCAACATTATAAAAAATAAAACAATTTTGATTTAATAAGAGCTGACAGGATACATTAATATATTGAACTATCTATTGGTAACTTAATTATTTGAATTATTTAATACATTTGCTACTATTGTTAGAGAAAATAATAATTTGCAGTAGTTGAAGTATTTTGAACTTTTTTATATAATATAATAAATATGTCATATATATATATATGTAGAATCTCTGTAATTTAATTGCTGAAAAGAAACTTAATAGAAAAAAATCTATAACATATGGAAAAAATAATAGAAAAAACTATAACAGATGGGGGAAAAACAGTTAACAATACATTGTTAACTCAAAATGTTTTAAATCACATCAGGGCATAGAGATATGTAATTTTCTTGGGGAGAAATTCACAAATTGTTGGATCATCCAAAAAAGATGTTACATGGCCACCAGGTCCCTAGATATCACCCCCTTTTTTTCTATAAAAGGACATAAAGGACAAAGTGTATGTAAAAAAGATAACTAACATGGGCAAATTACAGGACAGGGTTGCCCAGCCTATGAAGTATCCGAGATGTTATAAAACGTTTCGAGAGAAATTGAGTACAGACTTGATATTCTGAGAGCAAAAAAAAAAACCACATTTAGAAATTTGCTAATAAATTATCACAATCTCAAAGATTTATAGGAAAAAGTCAACTGTTTTTTTCTATTGAGTTTCTTAATAAAATGAATAAATTATGGACACCCTGTACTTGTTTGTTGTTGAAAACATGAAAAATTATATTTATCTTCTTTGGCATACAATGCATTGTTGAAAGTTTTTAAATTTATTCTAAAAAAAACCAGAAAAAGAAATTTATAATTGTGATATTTTGAGCTTATCTATCAGTTCATCCTCTTAATAAACTATTTTTGAAATTTTTACTGCATTTTTCTCAATTCAGAAATATTCAATCTATTGAATTAGTTTCCTAAATTAAAAGTTTCTTATGTAATAATAAACCATGGAAAACTAAACTTTAAATTACAATGTTTAAAAATTATAATTAATTCATCAAATTGCTTAATTTTTATTAAATTAATGAATCCCTTTGAACATCAAATTACTGATATCTCTCTACTATATATGAAATTTTCCATATTTTACAAAATTATATCAAGGTATATTTTTACATAACTTGATACTTTGGTTTATATAACTATAATTTCTGAAAGTTTTTGGAAAACGTTAAACCATTTGTAAAAATATCTTTATTCCTATTAGATATTTTATTATATTATAAGTTATCTTTATACTGTTTGTATATATAAAAAACTGTATTTATGTATATTTTTAATTACAGTTCTTTGTTCTATATCTATAGATGGCATTAAAATATGAAATGAAAAATAAATTAAATATTATAATGATAATGAAATATATGTCTTTGAATATGTATTTGATTTTAAATATGAATTTTGAATATGTATTAATAAATAATTGTCGAGTTTGTGTATTTGAAATATTTATTTCATTTAAATGAAATCAATAACAGAGTTGTTTTTTGTCAGATTACCTTCACTATGTTAGCTTTTGTAATTATTTATAACAAAGTTTAAGTATATGAAATGCTTTTGAAATGAATTTGATATTTTCTTTTTAAATTATTTTTGAAATAGGCATGATTAATTAGTATTTAAATTTCATACAATTGTAATATCACATTGTGTATTAATTGTATTGTTAAGCAGTTTGTTAAATTCAATTCTGTGTAACCCTAAGATGGCCTTTAATTAAACAAGGTTGAAAATGTTTGTGATTAAAAGTTTTTCTACTGGAATTTTGTGATTTAGTGTGCTGGTGTATCTGAAAGAAATTATGCTTTGAAGTGTTTGGGGAAAGAGTTTATCATGATATTTGGTGAAATTTTGAGTTCTGATTGTCCTGTTAAAATGTTTTTTGATTAATATAATTTAACTTCCTTAATGTGTTTTAATACATTTATCTATTTAGTTATTTATAGAGCTTTTCTTCAGAATTTTACATTGTCAACTGTGCATATAATTTCTAACTAATCACATAACTCCAGAAATAATTTTCTCCTTAAAATAATGTAAGATATAATAATTCTATATTTACATTTCTATTTAACATCTCTATCCGTTGTATAGATAGATGTTTGTTCTGATCTGTACAATTTTACATAAGGAATTTCTATATAAAAAATCCTGTACGTGAAAGTAGGAAAAATTAAGTCTTATAGATTATATATATATTATATTATATTATATTATACAAACAGAAGTAAACTTCAGTTTTCACATTATTCATGTTGTGTGACAAAATATAATTGTAACGAATTAATGAATTTGATGGGAAAATTATTGCTCAGTATTGCAACTCTTCAATAGTTTGTAAAAATAATAATAAACTAAAAAATATTTATCTACGGTCAAATGCATGATATTTCTTGATTTTTCAGTTTAACCTTTCTGTGGAAGTCTTAACATACTTGGTTGATTGCAGAGAGAGAGTTTATGTTAAACGACTTTTGACAGCCGAACGGCATTCAGGCATTGGCTGGCTGAACCACAGTTTAAAATGCATTGCAAAGACGACGATCGTCTGTTTCTGAATGTCGTCAAAATGAACCTTGGCAAAATGTTGGCTATTACTTTCTTCGCTGTTACTCCTTTCTCTATGTCACTTAATTGACACTCAATCGGCTTATTAAGATATAACAAAAATAATATTTAATAAAACAAAAAAAAATTACAAAATTATGACTTACTTAAGCCTGTAACCAATGCAAAATCGTAAAATATTAACGCACAAACGTTTTCTGAGCACCTTCCGTGTTCTTCCTCAGGTTTTAAAACTGGATTTTTTATATTCTGGAACACCGCTATGAAATTTTCAAAAAACAAACGATGATATTTCGAACGCTCGGTGTCCATTGCGCACGCGTTGTACACGTTGTGTTCCCGTTGTTCAGAGTCCCATTCAAACTTCTAATGATTATGTAATTTCTCTCGTTATTCATACGATGTAGTAATCTAGCCTTCCACGTCATGTGTCCCTCCCCTCAGCATCATCCAGTGTTAAATCAATCTTTACGAATCATTATGCAAAACTGCCTGCCAAGCGTACAAAAGAGCCATCTCCTCCCGTGTATTAATGCACTCCGATGAAGTGTGTGCCTTAAATATCTCCACCGCCTCTAGCCATTTGAGGTGGTCCATCTGTGTCGTTTTAACTATTAACGTTGCCCCTGTGAAGTCAACCGTAATATCCGGGTCAGAAGCATACACCGACAGTGACGTGGTGGCTCTGTTGTGACGTATGTCTGCTTTGTGTTCACTCATTCTTACCCCCATCGAGCGTTTCGTAGACCCTATGTAAACTAGATCTCTGTCGAATCTTTCATCCCTAACAGGGATCCGATATATTCCCGGCAATTTTATCGGGTCAGACGGGTCTTTCCCATTACGTAGTATGTCAAACATAGTTGAGCCTCTCTTGTAAGCAATGTAGACATTACGTCTTTTGGCTATAGCTATATGTCTACTAATTTAATTTAGTAAAATTTAATTATATATGTTTCAAAAAAAAAAGGAAAGACCAGATACAATTAATTTCATGGTAAATGAAATTATTTGTATCTGGTCTTTCCAGATACAATAAATGGCATATCCTGGAACAGTTCTTTCTAAATGGAGTAGTTTTCAAAGGAAATAAATATGGAAACATTCTAATTTATATAAGTAATCCTGTCCCCAAATTGGGTTTGCATAGTAAATCATAGGGTTAATTATTGAGTTGTACAGTTTCATATGTATAAACAGATTCAATGCTTTTAAGTTTGAGCAGGAACAACAGATTATCAATAGTTTGCTTCACATTATTTAACTTTGAAATTTGTGTTTCAAAAGTGATATTCCAATCAAATGTGACATCCAAAAAATTAACTTTCTTTACTGTTCCTAGAAGTGAATTACAGTAGAGCGTCGTTTATCCGAATCAATTGGGGACTGGGGTTGTTCAGATAACCAATTATGTATGAAAAAATATATTAATTTATCCCGTGTTGAAATTTTTCTCCGTTGCGTGTCGCTTTGCATTGAATTTTCATCGATGTTAAGCCTAACGAAGACTATTGTATCGTTAAAAATTGTTTTTTTATTTTGTACAAACAAAATAAATATATTGAAAAATATAAAAAATTACACTTCAGAAGTTAATTTAGTATTAAACACGTAAAATATTTGAGACGCTGAAAACATAGCCAAAGATTACAGCGCCACAGCACTGGCAAAAATTTAAATTTGTCGACTGGAATTCCTTCGGATAACCGACCTTCGGATAAACGACGCTCTACTGTATCAAGATATAGTTTAGATTCTTTTTCTGAAAGTTTGCTATTGTTTTGAAAAATTATAATTTTTATTTGTTTTAGTAGGATTTATTGTTAAGTGAATTGATTTAAAGAATAAATTCAGTTGGTTAATTTTCCTTTGCAAGGAGACTTTAGTTGGAGCCAGAATTACAAGATCATTGGCAAATAAGATGTAGCGAAAGACTTACCAATTTTGATACCATCAGATGAATTTTGAAAAAGTTGGTCTATTTCAATTAAATAAAAGTTGAATAAATAGGGTGAAAGGTACTCCTTGAAGTATATCATGTGATAAATCAAAAGGAGGAGATATATTCTTTCCCTGTTTAATTTTTATACTGTTGATGAAAATTGCTTGTCAGTTTCTCTAGCTTTCAAGATGTGCACAAGTAGGGGAACATAGACTGAATCAAAGGCTTTCTGGATATCAATAAAAGAGGCATCTACTTTCCTGTGTTTTTTTAGTTATGCAGTAGAGCGTCATTTATCCGAAAGTTGGTTATCCGAAAGAATTCCAGTCGGCAAATTTAAATTTTTGCTAGTGCTGTGGTGCTGCAATCTTTGGCTACTCCAGTATTTTTTTTTTGTNATAAACTCAAAATCATCAGTTTGTTAAATACAATACAAATTAATTAGAGATAAAATTTTATTTTTTGTTATCTAATTTACTGTTTCTACATTCTAAATTTTATTTAATTCTTAAAAGAAAAATGAAAGCATGCCTTAAGTATATAAAAATTTCATTTCTTAATTTTTTTTATTTTTATGTCTGACTATTACGTGAAGCACTATGCTTATTACTTCTGCTATTTCTGTGCTGATTATTCTTTTATACTTTGCTTTCCTTTTTTTTCTTGTTAGCTTCACCTTTTGCTCAGTTAACTCAGATTGTTGAATAATGCTTCTCTTTTCTGACTGCGAGTTCACGAATTTCTTCAGTTACTGAATCTGTTCTCGACTCCCATTACGGAATGTAAGGTAAATTCTTCACGTACATATTCTTATTCGTCATTAATAAACTTTATTAAATCAATCTGACTTAATTACAAATTTTTTATTATTTTTATAGTTTTTCATTTATTTTATGTTTTTTTTTTTTAATTTATAGATAGATAATGTAATGTTTTGAAAAAATTTACTCTGATATAATAACATATTTTAAAAAAGAATATGTTATGTCATTTGTTTTAAAAAAATAAACATTGTATTTTGCTATAATTTGAAAGAAAATAATTATTGTTCAAAGAACTTGCTTAATCACATTGCACAGTTGCAATGATTAATATTCTTTTCATAATTATTATTTTGTTTCAAATTATAGGAAAAAGAAATTCTACAATGATAATGCTACAGAATATTTTTTGTTTCTACTAGACTCTTCATAAATTATTTTTATTTTTTGGTGAATTAATTTACTTTATTATTTTAATTTTAATTATAATGAAAACTGAAATCTATCTAATATAAACTTATCATCTCTTTGAAATACAGTAGTTTTCATTTTATTTTAAAAAGAAGAAAATGAAAACTATTTTTGTAAGATATTTTTACTTATGAGATAAAATTGTTTTTTAATGTTAAATGTTAAAAATATTCTTATTTTTCATTCTTATTTTTAATGTTAAAAATAGCATTTTTGTTCTTTACTTTCATGACAAGTAATTCTTTAGTTTAGATTATCACATAATAATATGTTTAGATGGATAGCTTAACAAATACTGACATGTAAATAAATAAAACATTTGAAAAATTATTGATAATTATCTTAACTAAACTATAGTCAAGATATCAAATGTATTAAATTTTAATATATTAATAGAATCACTTCCATGTGTACTATATTACAAGTTTCCAATCCTTTTTCATGAATCAACTCCTTTTAAGAAAAATTTTTTCCATTGACCCCTTTTATATACGTATATATAAAGTTTTGAAACTAATAGTGAGAATACTTACAAATTTTAAAAGATTGTATTTAAATTAAACAATATTAAAATATTACATAGTTATGCACAATATGTATCTTGTTTGTTCATCAATCATTAAGGGGTTGACACTGACCCCATTGGGAAGCCCTGGTGTATATAGGAAAAAAGTAATGGACTGTATTGATGATTAATATTGACTGAGATTAATGATGATATCAAATAATAAAAATAGATGTGAAAACAACTAAATATTTAGTATAAAATCAGAAAACATGTTTTTTTTTTATTACTCTAATAAAATTTAAAGTAAATAAATGATTTACTTAATTAAATAATAAAATATTTGGATTAGAATAAATATATCATAAATAACCAGTAGTATAGATTTATTACATTAGGATCATGTACAGTTTTTGAATTAATTCTTATTACTCTTAAGTTTATCAAACATTTATAGAATGTTTGAATAAATGTTTTAAAACATTTTAGTTACTATAGTTTTCCATTAGTATAGTTTCAATTTACTCTTAAAGGCAGACAATTGCAATTTTTATGGATTACGTTTTCCTTTTGTATTTTTCCATGATTTACAAAATACACATTTTTGTTTTTTAAATGTGTCTTAACTCAGAATGCCTCTTACACTCAATGTTGAAAGAAAATTTAGAAGTTTAACAAATGCAGAATAAAGTTAAAATAATTGGCATTATTTGCACATGAATGAATATCGTCATATCTGCTTATTTTGTTTTACACTTCAGTTGGAAATGTGGTGTGTTGAATTTCTGTCCAAACTTCAGTTGTATAATTGCCAATTAAAGTGTATTCTAAAAGATTATGATGTAATATTGAAACAAATGTATTATATATTCAAATCAGCATGGAAATAGTGCTGCAGAGCATAAATAAATACACTGTATACATTTATTTAAACTTTTCAGTCAAAGTGAAAGTTACGGATAATTTTACAGACAAATTCATATTATTGCAGATTAATAGAAAAGTTTTATGAAGTTTCAATTTGCAATTAATAAATTGATCATCTTAAAATTGAGGATATCTTAGAATCAGAGAAAGAGATTATTTTGTTTTAATTTTAAAATAGGTTGATTTTTGGATTTTGAACTGATCCAAATAGAGAATTATAAACCAACATTATAAAAAATAAAACAATTTTGATTTAATAAGAGCTGACAGGATACATTAATATATTGAACTATCTATTGGTAACTTAATTATTTGAATTATTTAATACATTTGCTACTATTGTTAGAGAAAATAATAATTTGCAGTAGTTGAAGTATTTTGAACTTTTTTATATAATATAATAAATATGTCATATATATATATATGTAGAATCTCTGTAATTTAATTGCTGAAAAGAAACTTAATAGAAAAAAATCTATAACATATGGAAAAAATAATAGAAAAAACTATAACAGATGGGGGAAAAACAGTTAACAATACATTGTTAACTCAAAATGTTTTAAATCACATCAGGGCATAGAGATATGTAATTTTCTTGGGGAGAAATTCACAAATTGTTGGATCATCCAAAAAAGATGTTACATGGCCACCAGGTCCCTAGATATCACCCCCTTTTTTTCTATAAAAGGACATAAAGGACAAAGTGTATGTAAAAAAGATAACTAACATGGGCAAATTACAGGACAGGGTTGCCCAGCCTATGAAGTATCCGAGATGTTATAAAACGTTTCGAGAGAAATTGAGTACAGACTTGATATTCTGAGAGCAAAAAAAAAAACCACATTTAGAAATTTGCTAATAAATTATCACAATCTCAAAGATTTATAGGAAAAAGTCAACTGTTTTTTTCTATTGAGTTTCTTAATAAAATGAATAAATTATGGACACCCTGTACTTGTTTGTTGTTGAAAACATGAAAAATTATATTTATCTTCTTTGGCATACAATGNCATTATTTCCACATTACCTACTTTGATGCCACCCCACCAGCAGTGATAGAAATGACAATATGCAATAGAAATAATTAATTATTTATTAAAAATTTGTTATTTATTATTGGACAAAGACTGATTTCACTGCTGGGAAAACTTCAGAATTTGCATGAAATTTAAACATGCAGTCAAATTGTTTGTAAGTTGAACATTTGTAAGTAGGGAATCTCCTGTATATGAAAATCTACATACAAGAGTTCAGTTCACTAAGGACAAATACTTTTATAAATTGCAAGTTAAATGCATTGGTTTCTCCATTGATTGGATGACTGCAATGTTTTGAAGCCTATGTTGGTCTATTGGTAAGCACTGACATCAGGAGCAGATCTAGGTTTTTCGGGGCCTAGGATTTATTATATTTTTTGTTAATACAAATAATATAATAATAATTTATAGTATTATTTGTATTAACTATTTTTTACTATACGACAAGTGCTCATTGTTAATGAAAAAGTATTAAAAATTTTATGATGATAATTCAATTTTTGTGGGCCTTGAATTTGGGGGCTCAGGGCTTAAGCCCTATTAGTCCCGTAGATCTGCCCCTGACTGGCATTTATATGTATATGGCAGTGCATAAATAGAATATTTGCAAGGACTTGCACATGTATGTTGAGGTTAATAATGTGCATCTAATACATGCATACATACAGTAGTGAGAACTGGGTTTTATACTTGCAGATATGTATGCTGATGTTACATGTGTTAGCACTTTGTCTGCAAGAATCACCAGTATGCTGAGTCTGAAACCAATCAGTGATCAGTTGGTCACTCATATCAGTGACATAGACTATATGGACACTGAGTGCTTTCAGGTTACAACTGGTTAAGTTTAAAGACTAGAAATGAATAGAATTCAAAAATATTATGTATCAAGAACTTTCCCTTGATATATAATATTTTTGATAATCAGTTGTATCTATTCACTTATGGAATTACTTGAAAAAAGTTATGAAATCTTTTGTTTAAAAGTATTTTATATATTAAGATGGTTTTGAAAAGTTATAATTTATTTTTTTATATAAAACTATAGAAAATATTAATATCTAATTCTTGATAAGTAACACTTAAATGCAGTTCTGCTTTATTAGAACATAATCAATCTAACAATTCCTTAGTACTTTCAAGCTTTCTCAGCTCATCTTTTGATAGCAGTCAACACATAATTCTTGAGAATAAGCTGAGATTTGAAAGCACTAGGGATTTCTTTAGAGTGCACTCCAATAAAGCAGGATATTAAATGTAAGTGTTGTGTGTAAATATTACTTGAAATTTATCGTTGAATAATTTTTAATTAATGGTCATTTTTGAAATTCTGATATAATTTAACACTATTAAAAAACAGTATTAAAAGAATATAGTAAATTAACATGTATTGTTATTTATTAATTTTTTTGTTCTGTATTCCTTGAAATGATCTTTCCTTTATAGTTTTTTCCCCCTTTATCAATTATATTCTTATTTATATTAATTCTCTATGTACAGTATAATCTTGTTTTAATGGATCATGTAACATTGGATTTTTTTGCCAGGTTCTGCCAAATCAATGTAATTTTACCTACTCCTAGTGGATCTGTAATTTGGAAAAACAGATTTTTTTTGTAGCTATATCTATTGTAAACTTTGTGTTTTTTCAATATTTAGTTAATAATTGGGTGTTTCCAAGAATTAGTAGCATTCGAAGATGCACTTGTTACATCTAGGATATGTACAGTACTGTACAATTGAAGAATTGTACAGAGTCAGCAGGCTGATACTATTGAGGAAGAGCCATCTAGTGAACATTCTGATGCTTGTCCAAGTGTAGTGCTGAAATTTAGGGAGGCCATCGAGTCGTGTAGACCTTCCTGATAAGTTTCAGTATAAATGAACAGGCTGTACACAACATCACTAATATCGAGTAGTGCTGTATTCAATGAGCAAAAAAATGGCATAAAAACAAATGAACATAGACAAGTTTAACAAAAGTCAAGTGAAGTGTTAATGAGCATATGCAACTTGCTTCAAGTACTGGTATTTCTTATATGTAGAAGGTTAAAAACAAGTTTTCTCAAATAATGGATATTTTCCTGGGTGTATAGAGAATCCGTTGTTTGTGATATAACAGCTTCTCAGAATAACGAATGATTTTCAGCAAACCGAGCAATCCATTAAAATGAGATTCTACTGTTTTAAGCTACTGTATAAAACTTACTTTTTATTAAGTTATTTAAAATTTTTATGACTCACGAATTGGAATGTCAAGTTTTATAAATTTCAAAACAAAAAATTATATTTTAATACTAATTTAGAACATTTATATACAATCAAACCCATATTACAGATTTAATTTTCTTCTCATAGATGTTGTAACCACACCAACTTTGTGGGCTGGAACTAATGCTGGTGCAATATATGTTTTTACTATGTCTCTACCAAATAATGAAAAAAGAAGTTCTGATGCTGTAACTTGTCAACTTGGTTAGTATATAGAAATATATTTTACTGTTGATTGCTGAAAAAATTATTTTACATTTTTAAATAAAAAAGTAAATTTTTGGAGTTTCTAATAAAAACATAATTTAATACATGAGCTGATTAATAAGAATGTGGGGATATGATTATTACATAGAATAATCTATTTTATGAAAAATTTTTAAAGTATGTATTAAAAATTACAGAACATTTTACTTTTAAGGCTTTTTTATTTTTGAAATTATAGTTTGCAAATTATATTAAAACAAAAATTTTAATTTTTACTGCAAAATTAAAAATTAATACTTTTCAGATATTAAATAAATACAGGGCAGTTCACAATGCCATTAAGAACTCTTTTACTAGTAAACTTTTGATTTATTATTATGATTTAATTTATTATTTATATAGGAAAAGAAATTCAGTTAAAGCATAGAGCCCCTGTTATAGCAATACAGATTGTAGATCATAATGGTTACCCATTACCTGAACCACTGGAAATTGAAAATCAGAGGGCTAAAGCACCAGATTATACTGGAAATCATAGGGTTCTTATCTGTTCAGAAGAACAATTTAAAGTAAGCCTTATGTTATTTCTAATTTTATTGTTTAAGTTGATTAATTTTAATTNAAAAATTGTTTTTTTTTTATTACTCTAATAAAATTTAAAGTAAATAAATGATTTACTTAATTAAATAATAAAATATTTGGATTAGAATAAATATATCATAAATAACCAGTAGTATAGATTTATTACATTAGGATCATGTACAGTTTTTGAATTAATTCTTATTACTCTTAAGTTTATCAAACATTTATAGAATGTTTGAATAAATGTTTTAAAACATTTTAGTTACTATAGTTTTCCATTAGTATAGTTTCAATTTACTCTTAAAGGCAGACAATTGCAATTTTTATGGATTACGTTTTCCTTTTGTATTTTTCCATGATTTACAAAATACACATTTTTGTTTTTTAAATGTGTCTTAACTCAGAATGCCTCTTACACTCAATGTTGAAAGAAAATTTAGAAGTTTAACAAATGCAGAATAAAGTTAAAATAATTGGCATTATTTGCACATGAATGAATATCGTCATATCTGCTTATTTTGTTTTACACTTCAGTTGGAAATGTGGTGTGTTGAATTTCTGTCCAAACTTCAGTTGTATAATTGCCAATTAAAGTGTATTCTAAAAGATTATGATGTAATATTGAAACAAATGTATTATATATTCAAATCAGCATGGAAATAGTGCTGCAGAGCATAAATAAATACACTGTATACATTTATTTAAACTTTTCAGTCAAAGTGAAAGTTACGGATAATTTTACAGACAAATTCATATTATTGCAGATTAATAGAAAAGTTTTATGAAGTTTCAATTTGCAATTAATAAATTGATCATCTTAAAATTGAGGATATCTTAGAATCAGAGAAAGAGATTATTTTGTTTTAATTTTAAAATAGGTTGATTTTTGGATTTTGAACTGATCCAAATAGAGAATTATAAACCAACATTATAAAAAATAAAACAATTTTGATTTAATAAGAGCTGACAGGATACATTAATATATTGAACTATCTATTGGTAACTTAATTATTTGAATTATTTAATACATTTGCTACTATTGTTAGAGAAAATAATAATTTGCAGTAGTTGAAGTATTTTGAACTTTTTTATATAATATAATAAATATGTCATATATATATATATGTAGAATCTCTGTAATTTAATTGCTGAAAAGAAACTTAATAGAAAAAAATCTATAACATATGGAAAAAATAATAGAAAAAACTATAACAGATGGGGGAAAAACAGTTAACAATACATTGTTAACTCAAAATGTTTTAAATCACATCAGGGCATAGAGATATGTAATTTTCTTGGGGAGAAATTCACAAATTGTTGGATCATCCAAAAAAGATGTTACATGGCCACCAGGTCCCTAGATATCACCCCCTTTTTTTCTATAAAAGGACATAAAGGACAAAGTGTATGTAAAAAAGATAACTAACATGGGCAAATTACAGGACAGGGTTGCCCAGCCTATGAAGTATCCGAGATGTTATAAAACGTTTCGAGAGAAATTGAGTACAGACTTGATATTCTGAGAGCAAAAAAAAAAACCACATTTAGAAATTTGCTAATAAATTATCACAATCTCAAAGATTTATAGGAAAAAGTCAACTGTTTTTTTCTATTGAGTTTCTTAATAAAATGAATAAATTATGGACACCCTGTACTTGTTTGTTGTTGAAAACATGAAAAATTATATTTATCTTCTTTGGCATACAATGCATTGTTGAAAGTTTTTAAATTTATTCTAAAAAAACCAGAAAAAGAAATTTATAATTGTGATATTTTGAGCTTATCTATCAGTTCATCCTCTTAATAAACTATTTTTGAAATTTTTACTGCATTTTTCTCAATTCAGAAATATTCAATCTATTGAATTAGTTTCCTAAATTAAAAGTTTCTTATGTAATAATAAACCATGGAAAACTAAACTTTAAATTACAATGTTTAAAAATTATAATTAATTCATCAAATTGCTTAATTTTTATTAAATTAATGAATCCCTTTGAACATCAAATTACTGATATCTCTCTACTATATATGAAATTTTCCATATTTTACAAAATTATATCAAGGTATATTTTTACATAACTTGATACTTTGGTTTATATAACTATAATTTCTGAAAGTTTTTGGAAAACGTTAAACCATTTGTAAAAATATCTTTATTCCTATTAGATTTTTTATTATATTATAAGTTATCTTTATACTGTTTGTATATATAAAAAACTGTATTTATGTATATTTTTAATTACAGTTCTTTGTTCTATATCTATAGATGGCATTAAAATATGAAATGAAAAATAAATTAAATATTATAATGATAATGAAATATATGTCTTTGAATATGTATTTGATTTTAAATATGAATTTTGAATATGTATTAATAAATAATTGTCGAGTTTGTGTATTTGAAATATTTATTTCATTTAAATGAAATCAATAACAGAGTTGTTTTTTGTCAGATTACCTTCACTATGTTAGCTTTTGTAATTATTTATAACAAAGTTTAAGTATATGAAATGCTTTTGAAATGAATTTGATATTTTCTTTTTAAATTATTTTTGAAATAGGCATGATTAATTAGTATTTAAATTTCATACAATTGTAATATCACATTGTGTATTAATTGTATTGTTAAGCAGTTTGTTAAATTCAATTCTGTGTAACCCTAAGATGGCCTTTAATTAAACAAGGTTGAAAATGTTTGTGATTAAAAGTTTTTCTACTGGAATTTTGTGATTTAGTGTGCTGGTGTATCTGAAAGAAATTATGCTTTGAAGTGTTTGGGGAAAGAGTTTATCATGATATTTGGTGAAATTTTGAGTTCTGATTGTCCTGTTAAAATGTTTTTTGATTAATATAATTTAACTTCCTTAATGTGTTTTAATACATTTATCTATTTAGTTATTTATAGAGCTTTTCTTCAGAATTTTACATTGTCAACTGTGCATATAATTTCTAACTAATCACATAACTCCAGAAATAATTTTCTCCTTAAAATAATGTAAGATATAATAATTCTATATTTACATTTCTATTTAACATCTCTATCCGTTGTATAGATAGATGTTTGTTCTGATCTGTACAATTTTACATAAGGAATTTCTATATAAAAAATCCTGTACGTGAAAGTAGGAAAAATTAAGTCTTATAGATTATATATATATTATATTATATTATATTATACAAACAGAAGTAAACTTCAGTTTTCACATTATTCATGTTGTGTGACAAAATATAATTGTAACGAATTAATGAATTTGATGGGAAAATTATTGCTCAGTATTGCAACTCTTCAATAGTTTGTAAAAATAATAATAAACTAAAAAATATTTATCTACGGTCAAATGCATGATATTTCTTGATTTTTCAGTTTAACCTTTCTGTGGAAGTCTTAACATACTTGGTTGATTGCAGAGAGAGAGTTTATGTTAAACGACTTTTGACAGCCGAACGGCATTCAGGCATTGGCTGGCTGAACCACAGTTTAAAATGCATTGCAAAGACGACGATCGTCTGTTTCTGAATGTCGTCAAAATGAACCTTGGCAAAATGTTGGCTATTACTTTCTTCGCTGTTACTCCTTTCTCTATGTCACTTAATTGACACTCAATCGGCTTATTAAGATATAACAAAAATAATATTTAATAAAACAAAAAAAAAATTACAAAATTATGACTTACTTAAGCCTGTAACCGATGCAAAATCGTAAAATATTAACGCACAAACGTTTTCTGAGCACCTTCCGTGTTCTTCCTCAGGTTTTAAAACTGGATTTTTTATATTCTGGAACACCGCTATGAAATTTTCAAAAAACAAACGATGATATTTCGAACGCTCGGTGTCCATTGCGCACGCGTTGTACACGTTGTGTTCCCGTTGTTCAGAGTCCCATTCAAACTTCTAATGATTATGTAATTTCTCTCGTTATTCATACGATGTAGTAATCTAGCCTTCCACGTCATGTGTCCCTCCCCTCAGCATCATCCAGTGTTAAATCAATCTTTACGAATCATTATGCAAAACTGCCTGCCAAGCGTACAAAAGAGCCATCTCCTCCCGTGTATTAATGCACTCCGATGAAGTGTGTGCCTTAAATATCTCCACCGCCTCTAGCCATTTGAGGTGGTCCATCTGTGTCATTTTAACTATTAACGTTGCCCCTGTGAAGTCAACCGTAATATCCGGGTCAGAAGCATACACCGACAGTGACATGGTGGCTCTGTTGTGACGTATGTCTGCTTTGTGTTCACTCATTCTTACCCCCATCGAGCGTTTNTGAAACATTTTCTCAAAGTTGAAAGTAAAGCTATTGGTCTATATTTATTTGGAGATAATTTATCACCCTTTTTATGTATCATAGTAAGACAGAATTTCATGAGTCTTGATCAAGTTAAAATTAAGCTACTGATAAAATTATTTTGGAAATGTTAATAATAGTTAACTTTATTTTCAGACAAATAATCTAAATACAGAAATAAAAAAATTGATGTTTAAACTTTTGACTTTAATTAATAAAAAGGATTTATTTTGTGTAGTAAATATTTGATTGCTGATTTTAAACGATATTGAAGTTACAACTAAAACTTACTCGTATTTAGAGTTTTAACTGTTTTAATTTTTTACATACTCTTCAAAATGGAAAATGCAATAAATTTATTAAAATTCTGAGTATTTAAACTTTAACAGTTGAAAACTTGATAATATATGTAGAAGAGAGAATAACAATAACTTAAATTAACTGTCAAGTATATTATTGACTGATAAGATTGTTAAGAATATTTAGTATTAAATTAAAGTTGATATAATAATTTTCATAATAATTTGTTTGGTTACAATTATTTCTTATTAGAAACTAAGAAAAATCATTATTTAATATTTTATAGCCCTCAACAATCACCTGTGACAGATTTAGATGCCCCATCAGGTGATAGTCATTCTCCAACTCAAGCTGCAATTGCAACAGATTCAAGACCTGTAGAAAGACAAGTTGAAGCACGTTCGGCCGATGATGCTTTAAGTTCCATGGTTCGTTGCTTATATTTCGCAAAAAGCTTCATTATTAACAGTAAGTATACTACTTGATTATGTAAAATTTTCTTTATATATATATAGAAAATATTAATATCTAATTCTTGATAAGTAACACTTAAATGCAGTTCTACTTTATTAGAACATAATCAATCTAACAATTCCTTAGTACTTTCAAGCTTTCTCAGCTCATCTTTTGATAGCAGTCAACACATAATTCTTGAGAATAAGCTGAGATTTGAAAGCACTAGGGATTTCTTTAGAGTGCACTCCAATAAAGCAGGATATTAAATGTAAGTGTTGTGTGTAAATATTACTTGAAATTTATCGTTGAATAATTTTTAATTAATGGTCATTTTTGAAATTCTGATATAATTTAACACTATTAAAAAACAGTATTAAAAGAATATAGTAAATTAACATGTATTGTTATTTATTAATTTTTTTGTTCTGTATTCCTTGAAATGATCTTTCCTTTATAGTTTTTTCCCCCTTTATCAATTATATTCTTATTTATATTAATTCTCTATCTACAGTATAATCTTGTTTTAATGGATCATGTAACATTGGATTTTTTTGCCAGGTTCTGCCAAATCAATGTAATTTTACCTACTCCTAGTGGATCTGTAATTTGGAAAAACAGATTTTTTTTGTAGCTATATCTATTGTAAACTTTGTGTTTTTTCAATATTTAGTTAATATTTGGGTGTTTCCAAGAATTAGTAGCATTCGAAGATGCACTTGTTACATCTAGGATATGTACAGTACTGTACAATTGAAGAATTGTACAGAGTCAGCAGGCTGATACTATTGAGGAAGAGCCATCTAGTGAACATTCTGATGCTGGTCCAAGTGTAGTGCTGAAATTTAGGGAGGCCATCGAGTCGTGTAGACCTTCCTGATAAGTTTCAGTATAAATGAACAGGCTGTACACAACATCACTAATATCGAGTAGTGCTGTATTCAATGAGCAAAAAAATGGCATAAAAACAAATGAACATAGACAAGTTTAACAAAAGTCAAGTGAAGTGTTAATGAGCATATGCAACTTGCTTCAAGTACTGGTATTTCTTATATGTAGAAGGTTAAAAACAAGTTTTCTCAAATAATGGATATTTTCCTGGGTGTATAGAGAATCCGTTGTTTGTGATATAACAGCTTCTCAGAATAACGAATGATTTTCAGCAAACCGAGCAATCCATTAAAATGAGATTCTACTGTTTTAAGCTACTGTATAAAACTTACTTTTTATTAAGTTATTTAAAATTTTTATGACTCACGAATTGGAATGTCAAGTTTTATAAATTTCAAAACAAAAAATTATATTTTAATACTAATTTAGAACATTTATATACAATCAAACCCATATTACAGATTTAATTTTCTTCTCATAGATGTTGTAACCACACCAACTTTGTGGGCTGGAACTAATGCTGGTGCAATATATGTTTTTACTATGTCTCTACCAAATAATGAAAAAAGAAGTTCTGATGCTGTAACTTGTCAACTTGGTTAGTATATAGAAATATATTTTACTGTTGATTGCTGAAAAAATTATTTTACATTTTTAAATAAAAAAGTAAATTTTTGGAGTTTCTAATAAAAACATAATTTAATACATGAGCTGATTAATAAGAATGTGGGGATATGATTATTACATAGAATAATCTATTTTATGAAAAATTTTTAAAGTATGTATTAAAAATTACAGAACATTTTACTTTTAAGGCTTTTTTATTTTTGAAATTATAGTTTGCAAATTATATTAAAACAAAAATTTTAATTTTTACTGCAAAATTAAAAATTAATACTTTTCAGATATTAAATAAATACAGGGCAGTTCACAATGCCATTAAGAACTCTTTTACTAGTAAACTTTTGATTTATTATTATGATTTAATTTATTATTTATATAGGAAAAGAAATTCAGTTAAAGCATAGAGCCCCTGTTATAGCAATACAGATTGTAGATCATAATGGTTACCCATTACCTGAACCACTGGAAATTGAAAATCAGAGGGCTAAAGCACCAGATTATACTGGAAATCATAGGGTTCTTATCTGTTCAGAAGAACAATTTAAAGTAAGCCTTATGTTATTTCTAATTTTATTGTTTAAGTTGATTAATTTTAATTATAAATTTAAAACTTTAAATTGTTTCATTTTTAAACATTTTAATTTCACAAAATGAATTAATTTTATAAATAATTACATGTAAATGTTGTTCAACTAATGGGGGAAATCCATTTTCTACTTGATAACTTGATGCTGGTGATGACTATTTAAAACAGTCGAAAATGTTTGTTTTGCTTATAGAAGTATTTTTCCTTGCTTGATTTTAGTGTTAGTGTTTATTTATTACTTGATAACTGTTTCTAAAACAAAAATATACAATTTAGCAATACAAAAATTATTTTTTTAAAAAAGATTTTATATAAATTTTGAGGATGATCTATCTATTATGATGATTTTTATTCTTTTCTTTTCAATTCATATTTTATCATCTTATGGCATTTTCCCCATCTTTAAGATGGGGGAATGAGAATGTAGTTTATATTTATTTATTTTTTAAAAATAAATAAATATAAATTACAGTCCTCATTTATTAAAATAGATTTATCAATTATTACTGTAAATCTATGATAGAAAAAATATTTTTGTTCTCTGATGATCATAAAATGAGGCATGGAAAATATGTTAATTATATGTAGAACAACATTGATTTTAAGTTTCTTGGATGCAAACACATTATTATTATTTATACATATAAACTAAGCATGAAAACATACTATTATTTACTATCATTATTTCAATAGATTTTATAATTAATTCACCATTAGACAATCATTCTACAGATTGTTTTCATAAGTTTTTTAATTTTTTAAATTATTGAAATAAAAATATTTTTGGAAAAAAATTACAAAATGTTAAACAAGACATTATTTGAAACATTAATAATTAAAGCCATATTTGCCCTCAATTAATGGAATTTCTGAACTTCCAGTATTTTAAAATATTTTAGAAAAATTATATTAGTGCCAGATTTATCTGCACATAAATCATAATTATAAAAATCACAATAAAGTAACTTTAATATACAATGAGAAAAAATGATTAATAGAAAATTGTTGTGTATTTAACTTATATTATTAGCATTAAGTTTCATGATTGAGAGTTTATTACAATCTTTTAAAAATCTATAAAAATACAATGTAATTTATGTATTACAGCTGATCAGTCTGATTTCTGAATTCAACAAGTTTATGCATTACAGATTTATATTGTGCAAATCATTGTTTTATTTGTCATGATAGAGCCAATCAAAATTCATGAAATGATAATGATGATTGAAAAACATTAGATGCAAAAAATAAAATATTAAGATATTCATGAAAAGTAAATATAATAAATTGAAAAATTGTGACACTCGTTGCATAATATTGCTTGTTTATTTATTGTAAATATCACAAATAGATAGAAATATAAACAGTCCAGTGATAACATTTGTAGGTATTTACACTAAATTATAACACAGTTTAATAATAATTTGTTTCACAAATATACTATATATTTTCTTAAGTTTAATAATGTAGATAATGCCTACAGTTAAAATACCTACATAAGGTAGTTAAATTAGATTTAAATTCTTAATCTTACATTAGTTTAAGATCTCTGCTTTACAGATAATTACAATTTATAGTTTTCTAATTTAAAAATATTTTTATCTTTACTTTTGAAATTGTGTCTTCCTTCTTGTTTGTTTATTTGACACAATAAAGTGTAATTTACATATGACACAAGGAATTAAAAAATTTTATAAATAAAATTTTTTTAAAATAAATTTTAATTCTAAGTAATTTCTTTGTTACAGGTTTTTACCTTGCCTAGTTTGAAGCCATTTTGCAAATTTAAACTGACCGCTCACGAGGGAGCTCGTGTTCGAAAAGTTGGAATTGCTAATTTCAGGAGTAAAAGTGGTAAGTTTATATTTTGAAGTAGATATTAAGAATAGTATTTGCTGACACCAAAAATTAATTAAATTTGTGAAACTTTAATATATTGTTTACTTTATTTTATTAATATTACGCTTATAAGATTGCAATAATTTCAAAATATTATCAATAAAATATATTTTTTATCATTATAAATGGTTTATTTTTATTTCAGATGAAAACTATTGTGAATATTGTCTCACGTGTCTTACCAATCAAGGCAGCTTAAGTATTTATAGTATTCCTGAACTTAGAAGGCAGCTCGTACAACTGTGCCTTAAACGTGAAGATATAAAGTATGTACATTTCTTTTATATATTTTATTGATTTAGAACAGTGATTCTCAACACACTTCAAATACTCATACATAAGCGACATCAAACAAGTAGTTCAATCGGTTCTACCTTCCTAGGGCGCATTTGGAAATTGTAACCAGTGTTACTGGTAGTTACCAAAAATTAATTAAATTTGTGAAACTTTAATGTATTGTTTACTTTATTTTATTAATATTACTCTTATGAGATTGCAATAATTTCAAAATATTATCAATAAAATATATTTTTTGTCATTATAAATGGTTTATTTTTATTGTTACCAGTAACACTGCCTGTAGTTACCAAGGCATTTAGAAAATGTGACTAAGTAACTAACCATGTTTAAAAATCACTGTTATGACATCACTGGTTGTCCTGCGGTACTTACCAAAGTAATCGTGTGCCGCCAAATTTTTAAATTATTAAAGTTGATTAAAAAAGGTTGAGAATCACTGGTTTAGAATATGACTGATTTTACATTAAATGTAACTAATTTGCAAGAAATACTAATGAATATTAATTTAAAGTTATGATTATGTAATATAAATCATGTTTTAAAACATTTTATATTGGTACCATATTTAAATTTTCTTTAAGTTTCATTGACATTAATAACACAATATTGTACATATTAGTTATTTTTATATTCTTTTTTCATGAACGATTACTTCATATTTTAATTCCAAGTATGCCAGGATAATGTTTAATACTATTATTCATTTAATGGCCAATGTTTGTATGAAAAATTAGTTATAAACTAGTATTGTAAAAAATAATTTCTTTATTACAAAAAATTCGTGTATTTATTGCTGAAATCATTTATGATAGCTTAATAATATATTTACCAGTAACATTGAAAGTGTCTCTGACATAATTTGTGTAATGCATACCATTGAGTATTTTGTACCAAAACTTAATATGATATTAGCATCATAAACAGTTTGGAAATGTTGTAAGATTTATAAAATTTCAATAAATTTGTCACACATCTAATTTTTAATTACAAATATTTTTGTAATACATATGAAAATCACATAACTTTACTTAAGATATAAATTAAAAACTTATTTTAATTCTTAATTATTATTATTATTATTTTTTTTTTTATAATAGTGGAATTTCAAGTCTGGTATTTTCAAAGACTGGTCAAGGCTTTTATTTGCATTCACCATGTGAATTTGAAAGATTTTCTCTGTCTGCAAGCAATATTACTCAAGTTTTGTGTAGCATAGAACTTCCTGAAGGATGCCGTCCAATAATTGAAACAAAAGAAGAAGTAAAAGAGGAACCAAAAGAAGAACAGGAGAATAAAGTTGATGAACCAAATGCAGAAGTAATAGTTAATGAAACTGCTGAAGTGACTGAAATAGCAGAAACTACTGAGGATGTACCTGCAGCTGATTCTACTGGGTAAGGTTTAACTAATTTTTTTTAAATCATTGTATTTCTCTCACTGTTTCTAAAAGATATGCAATTTAAATAGTAAATCAGGATATCAATCACAATGTATTAGCAATTAAACATGTTAACAGTTTTAATATTACTGTGACTATCTGTATTGTTTCTTTCATAACTGAATGTTACCTAATAACAATAATAAATATTTTTGATTTTTATTTTTCCAAAATTTAATGTCTTATTCTATTCCATTATTATTACGTTGTTTAATAAAAAGTTTATATTTTAAACTTTGTTTTTATTTAATAATATCAAATGATTCTTATTGATTAGCCAATTAAAACAGTATAATAAACCAAATTATAAGAATCTTATAAAATTAAAAAGAATTGAGAAATAAATATATGTAAAAGAGTCAATAATTTTAATGATAAAAAAAAATTAATTCTTATTTTAATTTTTAAATGAATTAATTGTTTTGTCTACATTATGTATTTGTGAATTGAAATAAAAGCAATAGATTTTTTAAAAAAGAACCAGTTTGAACCATTAAATTTTATTTTATATGCTTACTATAATTGAGTCCTCTCAAATATATCAATGTATGAAGTTGTTAGTTTAATTTGCAAATTGTGTTTATTGATTAATTTTTTATCACTTGAAAAAGTAGTGTAATATTTATTTCAACAAATTGTTATGAGCATATTTCTTCTTAATTATGTTCACTGTTTCCATTAGGAGAGAGAAAAAAATTGCAGAATGAGGGACTTTTTCACATAATATTTTAAGTACATATCAAATAGCTAATTTCAGATAATTTTTTTTCTTCAGTAAGGTAAACAAGAGAAAGAACATGTGAACACAATGTATTCAGTGCATCTATCAATAGAATTATTCTGAATAACATGCTATGTCCATTCACCATCCTGGAAACACTAAATTTTTTACAATGAATTTTGTTTTTTTTTACTTGTATTTCACATTGCCATAAATTTTTTATGGATATCTTTCTTCACTTGCTATGATTTTTTTTTACTTCTTTGTCATTCTAGACATTTTGAATTTAGAGGCTAAAAGGAAGAAAGTTTTTATAAATACGTTATTACATGCAAATTAACTGTCACAATCACTTTTATACTTTTACTTATAGTTTTGTTTTCACTTTAGATAGATTGTTCAAATGTGTATATTTATTTAATTTGTTTATAATAAAGTCCTTCAGCAAATATAAAAAGTTCTTACATTCAATAGGAATCATATTAACTTTTTAGTTAGCACTATAACAAGTACATATTATTCATGTAAATACCAGTCAATATAAACTTTCCTCATCATTATATTGCTTCTGTTGAAAACATCTGTGATCATCATTTATGAATATGTAACATTATATTATTGATACTGATGATTTTTGTAAGTTTCTCTTTGAAAAATTTAAATACTGATACCTCAAAGAAAAAACTGAAAACATCATGAGACTAAAAATAATTATGTTGAAGAAATTCACAATTTGACTTTTGTTTGTATCACATAATATGTTATATTATTATAAAATATCTATCAAATTTATAAATATCAAAAGGAAAAATTAAATCAAAATCTTAAAAATTTAAATAATTACAAATATCTTCATTAAAAATATATGGAATTGTAAATTAGTAATCAAATTAATTTAATTCTAGTTGTAGAATTAAATTAATTTGGTTAATAAAACAATAATTGTAATTCAGAAAAAATTAAACTATAATTCATTCTTTGTCATTTGTTGTTCATAATTTTGAAATAAATTCCATAAATTGAAAACTAGTTGCATTGCAAATAGCTTAAAAATAGTATCTAAATGTAAGGGAAGAAAATTAGTCGTTTTGTATGTAAGCATTTATTTATGTAATATGTATCTTAAGAATATTAATAAAATAAAACACAGTAGTGTGTAGCATACACATGTGCATTAGAAAGCATTGATAATGTGCAAAAACAAAATAAACTATGAGATTTGTAAGTTTAGTAAAACGTTTACCATAACTGTAAAAAAAAAACATGTAATTAAAATATTCTTAATATTATATTAACAAGAAAAAAATCTTCATTTTAGACACAGCCATTATCAAAATATATTTCAATGTGTAAATGATAGTGTGCTAACCTTTAGTTTGTAATTCTACAATAATCTAAAAGATTATCTTCAAAATGATGTGGTAACTCTAGACTTTAATATGTTCTACAAATATTATGATCTGTTAAGATTCTTCCAAATCTTAGTCCCTATAAAACAGTAAAATTTTTCATTTTTAACATTAGAGTAGATATTGTCTTACAACAAGTCTTACCTGGCTTTAACGATGATGTGAATTGGTGGTCAGGCGCCTCGAACAACAAGTCTTACCTGGCTTTAATGATGATGTGAATTGGTGGTCAGGCACCTCGAACAACAAGTCTTACCTGGCTTTAACGATGATGTGAATTAGAGTAGATATTTTGTTTTGTTGCATGAGTGATTATATAGATTATAATTTTTTGTAATACATTTTAAAATTTTACAATTTTTAGTAACGAATTTAACATTTATTCAAGTAAAACTGAACACTATACTTTATGAAAGTTTATGATGACAGACATCAAGATTTTTTAAATATATACTGAAATTTATCAACAAACAAAATCTAAATTTTGTTTTTCCTTTCCTGATATTTTGAAAAAATTATTGTACAAATTTATTTCAGATTATCATTGCAAATCTGTCTCTCATATTTACTGTATTTCCTAACATTAAAAAAAATTATTTCAACAGATTAAAAATAAAGAAATTAAGAGCGTGTATTATTATTTATTCTACTAGAATTTGGCTCTCAGTTGTTGAAGTAGATGATCAGAGATGTTTAAAACTGTATAAAACAAAAACATGGTAATTTGAACTGCTGTTGAAAAGATTGTATTTATATTATCTCTTGATCAAACAGGATCAATAAAGGAATTTGGCTAAATTACATATATTATCCACAAACCTATCAGTAAAACTTTGTCTCTGTCTTCTATGTCCCTCTAACATTGTGTGATTAAGTGGATGAAACCACTTTACACTTATAATTGATCCCAGGTTCATGCCTGATCAATAGACTGGCCAATGGAATTTACCAGATTTTCTTCACTTGTGTAACACCTAAATAGGGTCCAGTTTCCCATAGAAGATCCTCTTGGAAAGCTCACTGACATATTACCAGTGTTGCTTTGCCTTGTTTCATCAGTCTATCTCAATCCCTGTAATATATTATTATTTTGCATGTGATATAATGCATTTTTATGCATTGTTATCAGAATTTAATTGCTGGTTTTAGCAATATATGTAGTCATCAGGTTACATTGCTAAAAAAAACTACAACAAAAATCAGACATTATTCAAGGATGCAAATTAATTATAATTTAATATAACTATTTAGTCATATTTATAACTTACTTTACTTACAAACAAGTTTATAATTATATCATTAATCTCCTAACCACTATTTATGAACAAATAAAAATAAATTTTAAGTAAAAACAAATTAATAGTTAAGAGAAATTTTAAAAAACTTAACATTAGATTTAATGCAAGAATCTATATTTCTGCCTTACATTGTGATTTCAATGTGGGAATAAGTTATCCTGACCAATTAATAAACTTGAGCCTGTTTTTACTCTGTAGTATGAAGTTCAAATGATTAAGTAATTTAAGCATATGTTGTAAGTACAGATATAGGAATGAAACAATATATTCACTTACGCATTTCCATTTGAATTATATATCAGGAAAAATTGAAATGACAAAATATAGTAAAATCTCCATAAGGCAATAACTTTTCATTTCAAAGAGAGATGATTTTTCTGTTCCTCTACAAAAACCATTTTAAGAATGAGATTTGGTCACCTGCTTATCCTCACTTATACAAATACTTCTCTCTTATTTACAATAGGATTGGAAAAATTACATTTTTAAAAACAGATAAGAGTAATTGTTAATTGTTGCCTAGCCAACTGCACTGTAAGTATTAATACCTTACAACACAGTAGAAAATCCCAAAACTGATAAATTGAAAGTGATTACAGATAGCCAAAAGGTTAAGGTACTGTGCATACCAGCCTACTGCTTTATGGGACCTAGGAAGAATCTAGGTGGATTGAAAAACCCCAGGAATTTTTCAGTGGTCCATCCCAAGTATGTCAGGTCTACTGTCCTTCATTACCAAGCTGCCCCATTGTGGGCCTGATAAAAGTCCTCTTAGTGACCATAGGATGGAAGGAGTCCAAAAACAGTGATTGCCAAACGATCGCCTAAATATCGGGCTATAATATGGCTAATTAAATAGTAAATTAATTAAATATTTAGGCGATCGTTTGGTGATGTATTTACTACTCGGGCTATGAGTTGTTGATATTTAAAAGTGATTGCAGTTGGAGAGTTCCTTTGATCAACTGATTGTTGAGTTTAATTTTAAATAAAATGTATATGTTTAATTTTGTTTGTAAAATTTATTCTTTTTTAGAGATGCTCTCATCATAGAGGTCATTTCCATTAGATGTTTTACATATAGTAAAATCTCCAGTATAATTTTGCACCACCTTGAAATGGCTGTTTTTATGTAATTAATCAATTAGGATGATATTTGGTGTAAGTCGTTAGAAGACAATGCTAAATAATTATTTTAAGTCTATCTACTCTAAATAATTCAAAAGATTTTTTAAAAAGTTATACAGTATTCCATCTCAAATATTAACTATTTATAAATAGTTAATATTTGTCCTGAATGTTTAATTATGAGAAATAAATGAAAACAATAATTTTTTTAATAAAGTTTTAATTTTATTTGTTTATATATTACTTTTGTTTATTATGTTGAAAATATTTTTAAATAAAATAAAATATATAGCATTAAAAAATTTTTATTAATAGAGAGAAAACACAAACTTCTAATGATACTGCTGAAGAGGAACATCAACCAGTTAAACAAGATGGGAATATTTCTAATATTTCACAAGATGAGGAGAGGAGAGACCTTGATATTACTATAGATAGTGTTAGGGATCATATAGGGTATTTTACTCTTTTTCTATATTTTATATCTTAATATATAAATGGAAGATAAATATATGAATAATCTCTCTTATCTTTCAGGACAACAAATTCAGATGAGTCCACTACAGTCGTTGAAACTAGAGAAGAATCAAAGGTTGTGAGAACACAAGAAACAGTTAGGAAAGTAACTTCCACAACTGTTACTAGGGAAACAATAGTGAATTCAACAGAAGAAAGTATGTATTATTTATTAATTCAATTATTTAAATATTTTAATTATGATTTATATAAAGCATATCAACCAGTTTTAAATTTACAATTTTATTTATTCATTTTAACAAAAATACTAAATATATTATGATAGTTTGTATATTGATGCAAGTGTTTCAATTTTTTCTGTGTTATAAAAGAAGTAATATTAATTATAAAACTGTTCAGTAAGTATTTTTTAATTCAAATCTTTTCTTGGTTATTTTACTAAAGATTTTAATAACAATTATTCTGCTTAAATATTTAATTATATAATCTGAAATAATATATTTTATATATAAGAGAATTTTTAAATATTAAAATTGTATTACTATTTTATACACTATTTTCTATTTCAGCTTTTTAGTAATAAAAGCAATTTTGTGTAATATTAATGTAGTTTACAATTTTATCTTTAACTTTGTAAAATATTATTGGCATCTCTCATTTAAGACTTTTTTTTTTATTTAATGTTTTTGAAATATGACATTTTAAGTTAGATTAGTTTACTTAATGATATATTAATTTAAATGTAAAATGATGATAAAAGTATTTTTTAATATCACCCTTTGATTGTTTAATAATGGAAATAACAAAAACACCTTACTTATAGAAGTTTATATCTGAGAAATGAATGAAACTTAGCACCATATTTAAATAAAAAGAAAACTTGCATTGCTTGTTAATGTAGTCAAAAATAAGGTTTTATTTGGGAATATTTTTGGTATAATTTTCAGCCACCTTCAGGTAACTACACCCAACTGAAGTCAAGTTGAATGTTATTAGGTGAAGCTTGCCAAAAACATTTTTAATAAATTCTTATTTTTGGCTTCTTTAATAAACAGTTTGAATTTTATTTTTATTTATTTCTGTATGAATAAAGAATTAGCTAGTATTTGAGGTTAGTTTATAGTCCAGTGGCAGTGTAGTGCTTTGACAGATGTGTTCTGTGAAATTCACTGTACTATTGCTCTACTAATTATCAAACTACCAATGATGCTTGGTGCTGCATTATTCCACCACTACCTATTCTGTTCGGCTAAATCTGTTGCAAAGATTTTTCATTTTGCCATTGTCAATATTAAAGTATCAGTTAATTTAATTTTTAAAAAAAATTAGTTAAAATAGTTACTTTATTGTTTGATACTAAAAAGACTTGATCTTTACTACTGTTTGCTTCACTTAGATCTGTTTCCTAATTTATTTGCTTTTTTATGTTGTTTATAATAAAATCTTAGATTGAAGACTTATTAATTTGGGACAAAAAATTCTTTTAAGTATCCATTCAATTGAAGCATTCCTTTCTTTCTGGTTTGCATTTAAAACTGTAGACTAGCAATGCAGTTCCAAAGTTAAACGATGCTCAGTTTTGACTATAAACCACCACCACTACTTTCCGACAAGTTATGTGCTGGCAACGGCTAGCGAACGAGCTTGAAAATCCACATTGCCATTGAACTATAAACCAGCCTTTAGTATCAAATTATTACATTATTTAAAATTTAAATTAATATCAATATTATATCAGTTTCGGGAATATACAAAACTATACATAATAATCTGATTTAAAAAAGCAATAAATTTAGTTTAAATCACATAATGAGTTTAATAAACTCTTAATGTAACAGCTATTAAAATTATTTTTTAAGCATTTGAAAATATTTCTTAAGAAAGCAGTTTGCTTTCATGCAAAATTATTGTATGATATAACAAGGTTTAAATAACACTTCTGGACTGTTTTCTTGTTAATTATTCATTTTACAAAAGATTAGTTTTTGTCATAAAAAATGATGACTTTTTAAATATTGAAACAGTAACAAGAACAATTCACTCAGAGTATTTAATAAAAAAGTTTTATTTTATGAAATGTTTTGTACATTATATATTTTTCTCAAGTATAAACTTTATATTGAAAAAAACATAAAATAGGTAAATCAGTTTTTCCTTTGTAAAAATTGAATACAAATAAAGAGTACCATATTTTAAGTAAAATATTACATGCACATTTACAAGTATCTGGCCTAAATGGAATTATACAGTACAGTAGAGCCTCAAACTCGGCACTCGATAACCCGGCAGTCTGGATAACTCGGCCACACCTCCGCAGGGCAAAAAAATCCTTAGTTAATTAATTTTCATTATAGACAGCTTTATGCCTCATAAAGTATTTTTCTGAGGTCTGTCTTATCAGGTAAATTACTGTACACAGTGTATTCATTAATTTTCATTTTCATGTAGTAAAGGCTCTATGCCTTCATAAAGGACGTACTTTTCCTTTGTTTAAGGGTATTTGGGCAGTTTATTCTCTGTT
>NW_019384612.1:562823-587500 GCF_000671375.1 Centruroides sculpturatus | reverse complement strand
TCACCGTTAGTGATAACAATTAGATGGGAAAGTTGACGCATAGGTGTCAAGAATGCGCTGTTATTGTCAACAAAAGTATAAAAATATTACACTTGGAATAGTAGAAATTAAATTAAAATAAATAAATAATAAGAAATAAATGAATGAGTAAATAAATAAATACATTATAAGTATTTATGAATTAAAAAAAAAATTATACGCGAGAATCGAACCCGAGAACTCAGTCTTATGAATCAGACTCGTTACCACTCTGCCACAGGACGCTTGAATAGAAACACGTATAATTTATATATAAAGTGCTAAAAAAACTTTAAGTTCGATTTTCTCGATTATATTTGAGTATTGCACTTTAGTATTTTACAGGTAGTACACTCACATGGTGTACTACCTGTACAACAAAGATCATCAAAATCTGTTACCCCAAAGCCGTAGGCTCTCCTCGTAAGTCGATGATAAATTGTCTGCGAATTGATTGCCCCCGGAGCTCGCTTTGTCTGGTTGAATCTTGGATCGGGTGGGGACTTGGGGTTGGCCGAGGTGTGTTCCAACAGCAACCACTTGGAAAGCATAGAACAGATAAGTTAATCCGGTTGACTGCACAGGACGTATTGTGAAATGAGAACTTTTTGTACGTAACGTTTAAAAGGGTTATCTCCCCAATTTTGCATTACAGTTGATTGACAATTCTAGACCTTTTGGGCCGTGGGAGAAGTCGACATTGATATTCAACCTCAATCTAATCAGATAGTATTTACCAAACATTGAAGCCTTTTCTCGTAACTCGATCCAGCCTTTTGTGTTTACCTTTTTGACATCAAGAATTTATAATTGTCTCTACAACACGGAGAAATGAGTTATTTAATTAAATAATAATAATTTTTCATTTGAAAGGTGGGAGTTTAACTGTTCTGTCGTACGAAAACGTTTGTGGTGATCTTTTTCTTTTGTTTTTTTATATCAAACCGGTTATAGGTTCTAAGAGTGCAGTATAAAAAATACTTTACCATTTGGTTAGTGCATTTTTTTTATCCTCATAAATTATTAATGCATATATAATGATGCAATGATAAATAATACTACATTATGGTCTGATAATTTCACAAGTTGTAAAGGAAACTCCATTAACTAGGATTTGATCAACCAGTCTTGGTATTCAGAGTCGTTACAAAAAATTGTAGGTAGAGCATAAATGAATTTTTACATTTTCTCATCCTCTATTAATAATTAGTTTTGCAGAAGGTGAATATGTACTTTCTTCCCTCTCCAGTTTTTGTTTCGTACAGAAAATATGGCTATTAAGCAGAAACATGTTATGGACATTTTCGAGGATAATACAATTAATTTGTGTGATGGATAAATATGGTATTGGAAACAGTTTTTAATGTTAATAAAAACCATTCATTATCTGATTTTTTAAAAAATGAAATCTTCAAATTTATTTTATCTCCTGAATACTACTACTACTACATCCATAAAAACAAAATGATATTTCTAGTTTATACAATTAATATTTTTGGTATTTTTTTTAAAGGACATATAGTTACAGAAGAAAAACTTAAATAATTATGTTAACTACCAGTATAACTTTGTGTTATCAAAAATGAAAATACAATATTGTAAATATTATGTGGTCACCAAGTAATCAAAAATAGCCAAAATTTACATCAGGACAATAAGCAGGTCAAAAGATCATATGTGAATGCAGTTAGGAATACCGCTTACAAGGAAAAAACTGTTTGAGTTAAGAAATGCTTACAAAAATTCAGCCTGTTTGTCTCCTAGGGACAGACTCAATTCATAATAATAGTCTTAATCAATTCTAGAGAGGGTTCAAATGTCACTCGTTTAACAAGGAGAGCCTACGGCTTTGGGGTAACGGATTTTGATGATCTTTGTTGTAGAGGTAGTACACCATGTGAGTGTACTACCTGTAAAATACTAAAGTGCAATACTCAAATATAATCGAGAAAATCGGACTTAAAGTTTTTTTAGCACTTTATATATAAATTATACGTGTTTCTATTCAAGCGTCCTGTGGCAGAGTGGTAACGAGTCTGATTCATAAGACTGAGTTCTCGAGTTCGATTCTCGCGTATAAATTTTTTTTTTAATTCATAAATACTTATAATGTATTTATTTATTTACTCATTCATTTATTTCTTATTATTTATTTATTTTAATTTAATTTCTACTATTCCAAGTCTAATATTTTTATACTTTTGTTGACAATAACGGCGCATTCTTGACACCTATGTGTCAACTTTCCCATCTAATTGTTATCACTAACGGTGACCGATCTAATTCTCACTAGGAGCGTTTTTTTTATCGGAGTTCTTTTTCACTCACTCTTTTAACAGTTCGTTTCTAAATTTCGACACGAATAGACGTATTTGTGTAGTAAAACTTATTTTGAAAAATTATTTTATAATCAAAAAATGTCGTCAAGAGAAGCAAGTTCTTCACGTTGTGACGAAAAAACTGTTGATGATAACTCTTTATACAGTGATGTAAAATACTAACTTGTAAAGTGCAAAACTCAAATATAACCAAGAAAAACGAATATAATTTATTGAAGCAATATTATATAATTACATATCATTGTCAGATGTACATGATCGTGAATGATACTTATGATAAAAACATTCAAAACAAAAATTCTGTCTACACCAAGAACAACAAATAAATGCTGCTTTTTTAAAAGGTATCATCAACAGTTTTTTCGTCACAACGTGAAGAACTTGCTTCTCTTGACGACATTTTTCGATTATAAAATAATTTTTCAAAATAAGTTTTACTACACAAATACGTCTATTCGTGTCGAAATTTAGAAACGAACTGTTAAAGAGTGAGTGAAAAAGAACTCCGATAGAAAAAACGCTCCTAGTGAGAATTAGATCGGTCACCGTTAGTGATAACAATTAGATGGGAAAGTTGACACATAGGTGTCAAGAATGCGCCGTTATTGTCAACAAAAGTATAAAAATATTAGACTTGGAATAGTAGAAATTAAATTAAAATAAATAAATAATAAGAAATAAATGAATGAGTAAATAAATAAATACATTATAAGTATTTATGAATTAAAAAAAAAATTATACGCGAGAATCGAACCCGAGAACTCAAGCTTATGAATCAGACTCGTTACCACTCTGCCACAGGACGCTCGAATAGAAATACGTATAATTTATATATAAAGTGCTAACAAAACTTTAAGTTCGATTTTCTCGATTATATTTGAGTATTGCACTTTAGTATTTTACAGGTAGTACACTCACATGGTGTACTACCTGTACAACAAAGATCATCAAAATCTGTTACCCCAAAGCCGTAGGCTCTCCTCGTAAGTCGATGATAAATTGTCTGCGAATTGATTGCCCCCGGAGCTCGCTTTGTCTGGTTGAATCTTGGATCGGGTGGGGACTTGGGGTTGGCCGAGGTGTGTTCCAACAGCAACCACTTGGAAAGCATAGAACAGATAAGTTAATCCGGTTGACTGCACAGGACGTATTGTGAAATGAGAACTTTTTGTACGTAACGTTTAAAAGGGTTATCTCCCCAATTTTGCATTACAGTTGATTGACAATTCTAGACCTTTTGGGCCGTGGGAGAAGTCGACATTGATATTCAACCTCAATCTAATCAGATAGTATTTACCAAACATTGAAGCCTTTTCTCGTAACTCGATCCAGCCTTTTGTGTTTACCTTTTTGACATCAAGAATTTATAATTGTCTCTACAACACGGAGAAATGAGTTATTTAATTAAATAATAATAATTTTTCATTTGAAAGGTGGGAGTTTAACTGTTCTGTCGGATGTTTGTTAACACTCTAGCACATAATTTCGAATTCCATACGGGACCTCATATCCCTTCTCATTGTTGACCTTGACTAATCATGCATTTCTACTGATATATATATATATATATAGTAAGAAGGGAAAAGGGATAAAATTTTATTTGCTAAAACAATAAAATCTTAGTTGTTGCAAAATACTTTTGATAATTTTAATTGAGAAACTTGTGGCTCATTTAGCAAACTTATTGAAATTTGTTTCTATGCAATCATTTTTTTGATATTACATTTATGGTGATGGTGATTTTTTATTTTAAGCTGCATTTTGTTCATAGTGAAACTTTTTAACACGGTAGAAAGATAAACCAATTTCCCATCTTTAAATCCAAATTGAATGTTTAGCAAGAAAACAGCTCAGAAATGTTTTGTCGGCAAAAGTTTTATTTATAGGATACAGTTTTTGATTGTAAAAATCTTGACAATTTTAATTAAATTTGTAGATTGGTCTAAACAACAAAAGTGAAAAAATCACATAAGACTTAATTTAGGAGCCAATTTTTATTCTTAGTGCTCAAATTCATTTTCAATCACTCCAAATCTGTTTAAATTATTTGCCTTTAAGGAAAATTTTATTAAGAATAGAAATTTTGCTTAATTAATATTGTTTTATATTGTAGTATATGTAAAAAGAAGCAAATGATACCAGTTTTACAAATGTTTGGTCGATTGGGAAAATTTCCTGCACAAACTCGGGTTTAGAGTAGACTCGTAAGACTACGTAAAATAAACTTGTGACGACATTACTGAGAATGAAAATACGTTTCTAAAGCGAATCTGTATAATGGCATTCCTTAGTATATATAATTTTTTTTTTTTTTCTGAATTAGTATACAAATTCTGATGGTACAAAATTAACATGGCTAATTTTTCAATTTTACAGAAATTATTTATAACATCTCATTATTAAAATACTTCATAATTGCATTATTATTATTATATATAATTAATAATTAGCCAAGTTAATTAAATTAAATCATTAGAATCCATTATCTAGCAACTCTTCTTTCAGCTTTTAATGTTAATAAAATGTCAAGTGTGGGAAGAAGCAAGTACCGTGTATCTATATGCCATTTTTAATAATTTAAATTTTTTAATTATTTTGCCCGTACGTCGGCAGTCGAGCAACAGGCACCCGGTAGACAGTTACTGGACGATCTTCCCTTCATCACCGGCATCGGTACCGCTATCATTTCGTCAACTATGATTCCGAAATCGTCCGCCACAGATGAGGTCAGAGATCCCTCCCAGAAATTCTAATCCATATCTTTTTTGACAACTGATAATTTTACTTACGATAGGAACTACACACCCGTAACAAAAAGTTCAGCACGTTTAGCAGTTTACCAGCTTTTGAGTGTGTAATTACGGTAGTCTGCTAGCAAAAGAGAATATAATTTTGAAGAATAACAGAATTATAATTATTTATTATAGGGTTTATAATTCTGTTGTTCAAAATTTTGCTAACTATGCTGAACTTTTACCATGGATGTGTAGGAAATATAAATTAAAATTTTAACAAAAGAATTGAGTAGGGCATTAGCAAATTTTATTTGTGGTTATACTTTAATAATTATATGAAAATCAGTTAAAATAGAAAGCAGAAAGACTTTAAAAGCAATGTGACAAAAAACTTTGAGTAATGATGAGGTCTCGTAAAATAATTCTGTATTTTCTAGTTATCATTGTTGTAATAACTTTTATCCTTCAAAAATATAAAATAAAAACTGTATTTGAGTAGAATATAGTTTATCATTTTTATTTGGCTCTCATTTTTCATGCGATCCAGTACCGATATTTGATTATATCTTCAAATGTTCCACTTTTCTATGGATGGTTTTTATTTCCAAGTCTTATGGAAAAAGTAAATCCAATCCATATCATGTATTTTTATACTGATGTTAAGTATGCATTCACTAGAAATGACTAATTTGGTAGAAAATGCATTCTAAAACAATTTTTGTTGCTTTTCCTTTTGACATTATTTGTTTGAATTCCATTAAAAACAAATGCACTTGATTAATTCTGTGAAAAAAATTTATTGATAGAAAAGTGAAACATTTGACAATAATCATCATATATTTTAAACATACAAATGCATGGCTGGATTAAGGCAATCAAAAATTTTATTCTCGCGGAAATGTTTCTGGTTTTATGGAATTGCGTGTCGGAACAAAAACGTAAACCTACATAATAAAAGTTTATCGTTTCTTTAAAAAATGCCATTACTCGGTGACCGAGAGCTAGGATCCGTCGACTTCTTTAGCATAATAGGTAGTGGATACAAAAATTGAAGTGTCATAAAATAGATTGGAGGTTGTTTCTTCCAGCCTGATGGTAATGGGCGTAATGGCAGAGTAGCTGCAAAAGACAATTAATTTGCATTACATGGAATTTTCTAAGTTGTATTATCTTTTGCCACAGAATAATTAAGACAGGATTCGTTGACATTCCTAGAATCCTTAAAGCATGGAGATTTTTACATAGTTTAATATTTGAATATTCGATGTAAACACTTAAAAAAATCTACAATATCTTTAGAAATAGCATTCTATTTGTAAATAGTCAATAGCTTCAAGAAAGCCAAAAACAATTCTACAACAACAAAATTTTCAGTTGCCTTAATTAGGCAAGTGTATGTTGAGATGAAGCCAATCTTAACAGACTTTTTGCTGTAAAAATAAAGCCTTCAAATTTCAAAATGAGCATTTGTTATTACTATTTGTCACAAAGGTAATTGGAAATTGTCCATTTTGCCAACTAGTAAATTCTCAAAAAGGGGAGGGAAATTGTAATAGTGACCTCTACGGGAAATTCATGCTTATCGTTGCCAGTGGTTCCCAAAGTGGGTTGCGGAATTATCTGAATAGATAGTAATGTGACGAGAATTATTAGCGTGTTTAAGTTATTGAGATATGTATGTTAACAGTAATAAATAGAACATAGGTTAAGGTAGTGTTCTTGCAGAATACAACTTAATTAAGGTTTACACCCAGAAGAATAGCCTCCTTTGAAATAAACACGACATCAATGTCTTGTTTATTTAGACAACGAATGAGGTGATAAAACAACTCGCTCGTTAAAATGTCGGCCGGGACCGGCTAACTCTGCTTTGTTCGAACAAAAAATGTTCGGTGGCTCCTCGTGTAAATGTGGCAATGGGAATGCTGGAGGTGGGCTTCTCAGCGATCACATTTCATTTTGATAACTTCACTAAAGTTGTTCTATTAAATATTGTTCTGTCTCCATACAAGGAAAATCAACTACAAACCCAAATGTAGTGGTTGAAAACCTACATTTGGTCAAAAATCACTTAAATTATTCATGGAAGGATGAATTCAATGCAAATAGCATCAGAAAATATTACTGTTTTGACCATATGCAATTAAATTTTTAATTTGGATTTTAGATTTGGTTTTCAAGGAAAACAAATTTTAGGATTTTTTTTACTGTAGTCTTGTTGGCACTAAGCCTTTTTTTCCTGTAGGTGGTGACGGAAGGGATCCGACATACCACCAACAAAAAATATTTGGTGCCAGTCCCCCGGAGCGATAGTAGGGTGGGGCATTCGTTGACCTAAAGGAACCACTGTTGTAAACGAAATAGCTGGAAAAGCAAATCTCAAAATTATATAAGTAATTAACATATATGAAATCCGCAAAACATTCTTCAAAGTTGTCTCTTATTACTGTTTACCGTCAACATAGAAAAATAAGACAAATAAAATGCTTTTGCCCGACTCTAATAACATTAAAGGCATAATGCAATTTCATTAAATTTAAATGTTACCTGATGTGCATGTAATAAATGGAATTGTGCCTATCCTCTGTGCATTATGCCTTCCTCTCTCTTTTCCCAATCTAACAGATATTAATTTATTAAAGCTGTAACACTAACTTTTTATTTTAGCACAATTTCTAGTTGCAGCAACAATTTTTTAACACTACTGGTTGATATGCTTCGTCTTGCTGAACGTAATCTAGTAATTTTCATTGTCCGAGGGTCCGTCTCGACGTACGCGGCCTCTCCCTGCGTGAATATCTGATACGTAAAATACTAATTTAAGATTTCCAAATTACAGCTTCTAAATTAAATTCTGCAGAAATGACTATTGACTTTCTTCCCGCAAATTAACAATGCGTGTTTAAAATTAGATCCGGGCCGTTGGTTCACCGTTCTCTTTCGACTCTTTTCAGACTAAGAGGGCCCCGACCGCCCGCATCGAAGAACTGAATCACATAGACGAAGACGAGGACGGGGGTGCGTGACGGACCCGCACCGCCGGAGACGACCAAATTCATGCCTTTTTTTAATAATCGCCGAAAGTCGGACGTTTCGCTGCCAACAAATTTATTTTAACAAATATGTCATTATGCTCAAAGGAAGGGGAAGAGAACGTTCGACAAACAATTATATTGATACTATTTTGTAATCGGTTTAATCGTTCACGTGCTGCTATATTTTTTTTGTAGAAATTTTTATTCATTGGCTTTAATTACACAACTATATCGTTCCATGTTTTTTTATCATCCGAAAAATTTACAATTTTTTTTCTTTTACTTGTGCTGGGAAAAATTGTAATTTTTATAATTGGCTAATTTGTGACTGTGATAGTTAATCATTTTTTAATGTACCATTACAAATGATTGGTGGTGGTTAATTATAGCTATCTTGCCATCAGTACATTTTACTTTCATTTTTTTAATACTGTATGGTAAAAAAACAACAGGTGTGTATAAGATTGTATTAAAAATTTTGTTAAGACAGATTTTTGTAATTAATAAATAAAAATCATGATGATTAAATCTTTTATTCATTCTAGAATTATTTACACATTATTATATAGAATTTTGAGAATTGCAATAAAAATAGGAATGTCTTTTTTTATTAATAAACATTTGATTATTAACAAGAAAAAATTCTTCATTGTTGTTTCTTTGTTGCATCCCAATACGAAGGGGGTGGTGCCTGAAAAAATTTAAAATGTTAGAACAAGGTAACGTATATCCTGTTTTTCTCGGACAATTCCTACATTCTAGCTCTGTCGCGTGTCAGAAATGATTGTAAATATTAAGCTGGACAGCAGATGAAAACATTAACTGAATTAGTACTAGATCATAATTTTTTGACATAAAAATGATTTGTGTTTTTTAATTTCTTCTTTATCAAAGTCTATACTAAGTTATATGATGATTATTATATTGTGTTGCTAGGTATTTAACAAACACCACACCAGCTCATTAGTTAAGAAGTTTTTGGGGAGGAGTAAACCATAATAAAGAAAATGCTAGATAAATTATTTGGAATGATGGCATGATAATGTACAGAATTCCATTATAATTAAATATAAAATCTTTGTGAAGAATTAAAAATGCCACAAGACATAATTGTACTGTACTTACATTAGGCATGGGAGGAGAAGTCTGGTATGGCTGAGGAACATATGCATAATTGGGATTGTAGGGGTTATAATAGGCCTGTTGTTGAGCAGCTTCTTTTGCTTTATCATCTAAAAAAAATCCATAAGCAATTACAATTTAGTACAAATATACCAACTCAGTAAGAAGTCCTTTACATTAAAATTTAGCTAATTCCTCTAAAATACATTTGTTGATTGGATTTTTTTTTGTCAGAATAAAAACAACACAATTACATCAATGTTTTTAAAAAGACTGTGAATTAAGGAGATGTTACATAAAATTTCTGGCCAGACACTGATAAAATAAAAATTTTTTGTTTCCATATGAATTTACACTAACGTAATACTGCCAAAATACCTATTTTATGTGAGGCATCAAAAACTGGTTTCTGAGAGAGTTAAAAATTCACTGTCACAAAATGTGGTAACACTCTAAAATCGAGCATGCCGGAAATACGAGGTTTACAAACTAGGCCGACAATGTGCATGTTTCTGGTGCAAACTCCCATTCACAAATACAAAAAATGACACTTTTAATAAAATGTTTCACTGGTTTGAAAGATACAGTGCATTCAATAAAGATAAGGATACCCAACACTTTCTTAGAACTTTCAAGTTATTCATAGCTATTGCTGTCTGATTGTTGTCACTTAAATTTACAAATGCATCTTTATGACAAATAACAGTTATGAATAATTAGCCTGCTAATTTATTTATAATTGTAAGAAAATTATTTTTTAGCATTCAATAATGATAAGAACACTTATGAATAATACACAGAAAATGATATTTCCGAGGTTATTAATGAAAGCCCTCCTTTGTTTATGACGACTTAGAAAACTGTCGGTTGTCGACTCGGTTGACTTTTGAAGAATTTCCTCCCATTTCTCGACGACTGCAGTCTGTAGGTCTGTGGTAGTGTCGTATTGCTTTCCGTAAGTCTCCGGACATTCTCCGTGTGGTTCGAATCCGGCAACGCGACTCAAACCTCGTTGGCCAGAAACCTTTAGAGTAATGTCGATGGTATAGGTGGGAGCATTATCTTGCCGGATCCACCCCTTAGTCTTTCTCCAAAGCAAAGTAGATGCATTTCTAGCTGCTGGATGTAATTTTGCCTTCCTTCAAGAAGGGTAATATTTGTTTTCCCTCACTCTCCAAAGACAGCCCAAGTCTAACTCCACTCATTTGTCATTTGGAATAGATTTTCCTTGCCTTTCTTAAATCGTGCTAATAGTATTGGCAACCGTCGGGCACGTCTAAATTAAACTTTTTCTCGTCGGACCACGTTTACACTCCTCCGCCTTCCCTTCCGGGTCGAGCGATTTATGGCCATGGCCAGTCTGTAAACTTTGGTTCAGACTTCCTTTTGGCATGTTTGAGATGCCTTGCAGGCCAAACTATGTTACACGCTGTCCCCGAGCTTACTCTATATTCGGGTTTTGCAGCAAAATTTCTGAAAGAGCTCATTCCATTCATAATTTCACTTAAAATTACTTGTTTCTTACGAGAAGTAAGTTCTTGTAGCCTTCTGGGACTCTTATAAACTCTATATTCTTTTTAAATTCTATGAGATTGATTAAAATGTATTTAAGAATGGTGTATGTGCGCGAGTGTATATATATATATATATTCTTTGCCTAACTTCAAATAATTCTGCTTTGTGCAAATTGATCTTCCTGTTTTTTTTTTTTAGCAATCCATCTTATTGACTTGCCAGCTTCTCTTACAACACTTACTTTGCCCTTTTAAAATCTCGTTACCCATTTGCCATTTTCAAAGTAACAACGCCTTACTATACAAGCAGACAATAATTTTTGGTTGCCATAGCAACGATGACAAATATTGGTAGTTAGATTATTTGGTTTCATAGATATCCACTTAAATATATAAATTTAAAAAATATATTTAAAAATAAAAAATTCAACTTGAGTGTTATTATTAATGAACACTAGCAGGCTAATTATTCAAAAGAAAATAATTTTTTAATTTATTTAGAATCTTAACTGTTAGTGTACAACCGTCTTTACGAAAGAAATAAGTGAGATCAATCAGATAACAACACAGCTTCTAGAATGGTGATTTTCAGCTGGTTTGCCACAAAAATTTTTGAAGGTTATTAAATAAATATTTTCAAAAGCAGCCCAAAGAATAATAAAAAAACTTGTATAAACGTGTATATAACATAGTAAAAATATACTGTATTTACTCGCATATAAGACAAGGTTTTTATTCATTTTTCACTGCTTCAAAAACCTAGGTCGTCCTATACATGCGTGCAAAGGATTCTTTGCATTTTTGCAATAATTTTTGTGAATCATGTATTCATATTTTTTACCGGATGCTCATTCTCTGGTGTTTAAAAACAAATGTATTTTATCTGGGTCGTTTGAATCCTTCTTGTGTATTGTCAGGAGTAAAGATGAATAGCACAATAGGAAAAGCAAAGCTTTTGAATTGAATTCCAAAATCATACGGAAGCCCGATATAAGTTTTAGTCCATTCCCACTTGAAAACAGATGATTATTCGAAAATCAGAATGTGGAGAAACTCATAAGTGTAATTGACAGAGAGTGGATTCGACTGTTAATAATTGGATAAAAGGTATCCGATTGTCCAGATTTACACAAAGAAATTATGTTGTTGATTTTACAAGATTTTTCCTTAAAGTTCAAATGCATGTAAATGCACTGACATTTTAATGTCTTATTTGTGATTAAATGAAATAAGATTTGAATTGTATTAATAAATCTAATTTTCTTTATTTTGATCTTTAAAGTCACACCTCGTCCTATATGCGAGATCGTCTTATAAGCAAGTAAATACGGTATATTCGTAAGCAAAATTATATTTGCATAACACCGGGTTATTTCATTGAAAATGAAATTTTCTTTTAATCAGAAATGTCCATATTTAGTTCAAATTATTTTAACTTTAGAAATCTACCCGACGTCCCACTATTTCTAAGGCCTACTATTGTGTCACTTTTAAATGCAAATTAAGGCAATATTAATTGCTTTTCTTGTGTAAATGAAAATTATTAATTTAAATAACTATTGTTGTAACCTGCTACTATTTTAAGGAACAATAATACTGCTTTATTTAATTCACAAAAAATATAGACAAAAAGAATTAGGTTAAGTGGCAAGTAATGTAGTGAGAGAATGTTTACAAACACGACTTTAAATGTGTGATTTTTTTCCACTGCAGAAATTTAATTATAGGTTCAATTTTGCACGAGAAAAAAATTCTAAAGTTCTAGAATGGTGTTTTTCATATTATTCATACAATGTTGGGTGCTATCATCTTTATTGAATGCACTATCTTTACTGTAGAATTGCAACTCTTTAGTAATTTTTCTATTAATTTACAAAACCATTGGATAAAAAACACCAAATTATTAAGGTTGTCTTGTGATTTATTGTGGTTCCTTTCACTAAGAAAAGGAAAATCAAGTTTACTTGTCAAACATTCATTCCATCCTGTGCTTCAAATTTTTATTCTCATAAATCATTTATGTAGGAGAATGCCATTCCTTTCAATAATTCTGAATTCTCCTTAGATATTACCTAATTTTCAGTTTCAACACACAAAACTAATTACTAGATTACGTAACCCTTAAGCACTTTCTTTAATTTTGAGCAATAAATTCATTTTTCTTGATAAACAACACGAATGAATTTTTCTATAGGGTAATCAAACAGTAATAATGATATAATATGAAAGAAAATGCACTTTTGCATAATCATTTACATTTTTCTGCTAACTTACTGAATACAAATAAGATATATCTACAGAACTCAACCCTGTACTCTATTGTTTTTCTTTCTGCTGTCAAAACTGAGAGTTTTATTTGTAAATCCATCATTGGCCAGGCTTCCAAAGGAATTTGGCCGGATGTTTACCAATATGTCTGGCCCACACCATTTTAAAATTTAGAAGCTCCGGCATGGATTTGAATCTGATTTCCACGGGGTGGCGGGACGATGCCTCGACCGTCTCTAACCAAAGCTAAACTTTTGATTATTGTTTGTGTTTGATACAACGGTGACCAACTAGTCACTAAGAGTTAAAGAGGATGGTGTTTTAGTCAAGTTTGTGAAATCAGAAAACGAGTTAAAAACAAATACGAATAAATTGTACGTGGGTGCAAAGGACCCAAACGAGAAAGGATCGAGATGTTCGGAAACAATACGAACCTGCGGCGACAAATCCGGCGGGTGGCGGATTTCCGGAATATCCCGTGGCTCCGGCGGTGTTGAGTCCCGGATAAGGAGGAGGCATGTCGGTCATGTAAACTGTATTTTCTGAAATTAATTAAAAATCGTTAATTACAATTGTAATTAAAATTCGTTTCCAATTATTAACTATAGCACGAGATGGCGGCTTAATTCCATTCCATCTTCCAACTAGATGTTTGGATGTGATTACTACCAATGGATATTACCTTGAAATATTATAAATTAGAAGTTTCCAATTATGATTAATGAATCTGTTTGAGAATTTAAAGTAGAAAATTCTGACATTTTAACATGACATCAATTTGTCATTGTTTGAAATGTTTTTGTGAATTAACTATACATTTTTTTTATCGTTACAGTAGAGCGTCATTTATCCGAATCAATTGGGGACTGGGGTTGTTCGGAAAATCAATTATGTACGAAAAAATATATTAACCTATTCCATGTTGAAATTTTTCTCCATTGCGTATCGCTTCGCATTGAATTTTCGTCGATGTTAAGCCTAATGTAAACTTTTTAAAATAATAATCGTGGCTATTGTATTGTTAAAAATTATTTCTTTATTTTTTACAAACAAAATAAATATGTTGAAAAATATAAAAACAATAAAAAATTATACTTTAGAAGTTAATCTAGTATTAAAAACGTTTGATTTGGCACGACACACACTCCTCAGAAAAACACCACACAAAAGTGCCAGTGCTGCCAGCTAAAACACACACCAACAAAAAAAAATATTGGAGTAGCCCAAGATATAGCCAAAGATTGCAGCGCCACAGCACTAGCAAAAATTTAAATTTGCCCACTGGAATTCTTTTGGATAAACGACGCTCTACTATATTAGAGAACTTATTTTGTTTAACAAATATATTAGTAACATAGTAAATCCTGTGTCAATTTTTAAGTTAATTTTGATGAACTATTAGTAAATTGACAATTGTAAAGCCCAGTTTGTATTTTGAGAGAATGAAACAGAGGGGAAAAAACACTAAACCATTTATACTTTTGTATTTATACCAACAACTTAACAAAATTTATACCCTCTATTCTCTTTTGGTCTTCAGGAAAAGGGGAAGGAAGTTCTATTCTTCCATGCTTCTTATACCTCAGTTCTTTGTGTTGTTATTCCCAATATAATATTTATTGACACTTTTATACTTTACCTGTGTATTTTAAAAAATAAATTACTTGAATACAAAAGTTTTGAGTAAAAAGTAGTTTAAAATTTACATAAAATATTGAAATCTTGCTCCAAATTCTTTGATCAATATGTAATATTTGTTATTCTCTTCTCAAATGTAATAAATATATGTACCTTTCTTTCCAAACACATTTTGCAAACAAGATATGGCCTTGACGAGTGCATTAAAATGCATATGTATGGAAAATTTCTCTTCCATTGTTTCAAAATATGAACATTAATAAGGAGAGAGCAGCAGAAAAGAAAATACATTGTTTTCATTTTAAAACAAGTAAACAAAATTGCCACTGCACTAGAACACATTCTTACAAGAAAAACTCCAAAAGGAAGTTTTAAATATCACTTAAAACTACCTTGGGATCATATAATTTAAATAAAGGATGGTGTGAAATAAATAATCCAATTCGAACGAGCCCATTTTTGTAAATGGAGTCTTCTTTGCAAATGAAAACATTTGCAAAGAAAGAAATTTACAATGAATCTATATACTCGAGAAAAATTACTATATTTTGGTAATTCTTCTGGCACTGCAGAAAAATCTGTTACTCATCTAAGTTTTAACAACCATTACCATCAACCCTTACTTATCTAACATTTTAGATTTTATTCTATAGAAACTACAAGTAGATTTGAAAAATTTATTATTACGACATAAAATATGCAAAATAAATTACCTGGTGGAACGTTGGGGAAAATGTTGGTCGGGGGTACGAATCCGTAGTAGCCTTGAGGCGGTGCCATATATGCCGGAGGAGGAGGAGAATAATAGGGACCCGAAGGGGGCACGTAAGGTGGTGGTTCCGATGGCATGTTTCTAGAAACTGCAAAATATAAAGTGTTTAACACCAAACAAAATATTTAATATGATAAAACAGGTACAGGTAACCCCCGTATAACACGGTAGTTATGTTCCAAAAAATTGCCGTGTTATGCGAATCCGTGTTATGCGAAACAAAGAACTAATACGAAAAGGAGGGTTAGGTTCCAAAAATTAAAAAACATGCTAGTATATTTTCATAATTAAGATATATATCTTTATTAAAATTTTTTTAAGTGATACATATTAATATAAATTAAACAATGTTTTCTTCGTCATCACTAAAAACACTATTAATTAACCGAGAGCGTTTTCTTTTTGGCAAGTTATCCTTATCCTCTGAGCATTTTTCTGCATTATCTTCAGATCCATGCTTTACCTTTTGCAAAATGTATGTAATTTTAGATTGCTTGCTTCTAGTTAAAAGGTCTTTATAAATTTCCTTATATGGTGCTAAGCACTTATGAAGAATAAAGCAAGTATGGAATAAGGGAAAAACATTCGGCAACATCAGAAGCAGAAGCGTCGCGATCTGGCAACATTGAAACAAGTTTCGAGAAGGACCACGTGTATCGACAGAAGGCGAGAAGAGAAAATTTACATACTTAAGTACTAATAGTTCACGAAAATAATAATTTTCGTGAACTATTATTAGTTAAGTACGTAAAAATTTATTACATTTCCTGTTGTACGAGGGTTTTACCCAATTCTCGAACCGTGTCAGAGTGAATCCGTGCTATACAAGTACCGTGTTATACGGGGGATGGTACCAATTCTCGAACCATGTTAGAGCGAATCCGTGCTATAGAAGTGCCGTGTTATATGGGGGTTACCTGTATATACAAAATCACATCTAATTGGATTTTTATATATTGATAACCCCAATTAACAGAGACAAATCTGTAAGCAAATATACTACTTTTCCTATACCGTAACCCATAAAAGAAAGTTTAAAACAATAACATGCATTACAAAATGATTTGTTTCTGTTACCTTTTATTTAACTTCAATGCAAGACAAACGGATTATATTAAAATGCAGCAAATATAATAAAATAGTTTTAAGAATAAAAATGTGTACATATATTGCTGTATAATAAATCATTTAGAAATTTATGTTCATATATACGATTAAATTAACTAAGGTACAGGAGGAGGTTCGAAAGCACTACCATATAAATTTTTTTATATTGGCAATTTTTAATCCAAAACTGTCATGGCTGTCCATTTGTTCCCAGTTTTCGTTTATTCAAGGTAGCATCGGACCATGTTACTTTGGGGTTCTACCTTATTTAAATGATTTTATGATGACAATAACCCAAAAGCAATCTATTGCTTTTTCCCTTTAACTTTGTCAGAATTATGTGCTTACAATTGTATTTTTGTAATTGTATTAGTCTCTTATTTTATTTACTCATAATGTTGGCCCTCATAAAGTGAATAGATAGGGAAAGCGACTGTCCAATAATTTTAATTGTCCATTGTATCTAAGGATGTCACGGTCGACTACAAATTAAACTTTATATAAGACACAAACAATTTATATTATGGTAAATATTAGGGTTTCTCATTTCCCGGTCTTTTGCTTGTCCCGGGATCCCGGGATAAAAGTGAACTGTTTCCTGGTATCCCGGGAAATCCCGGGATAGATTTAATTATTTTTAAGGTATACAAAATATCTTGAAATCAAATGATATAATTATTTTCCATTTTTTTAAAGTAATTTTAAAGTTCTGTAACCTCCAAAATCATATTAATAATGCTGTGTAAGGTCTATAGGCCTATAATAAAAATTACCTTTGAATAACGTAGAAATTTTCACAAATAGAAAAAAATTAATTAAAGTTTGCTGGAAACTGCATACAACAACAACAAAAAAAATGTTTTGAGTTGAGTTAAAAATTAAAAAAAATGAACTTCTAATTTAGAAGGTAATTTTCGTTTTTTAAATAAAATATAATACAAAATATTGCAAACTTTTATAAGATTTTAAAAAGCAAAGATGGTCAATACTCCGATAACTCACTCTAATTCTTATTTTAGTAATGAAAAGTCTTGCCACCGAGAATGCCCTTTCCGATTCAATTGATGTGATTGGAATAGTGTTTAATGCATTTAAGAGAAGACAGATATTGTATGTTTTTTCACCCGTAGCCTGGAAGATTTCGAGTTCGTTTTCGAGATTGTAGTACTTCTTTCGCTCTCTAATATTCTTGATTTGTCTACCTTGGCTGCTTTAATAGCAACATCAAGCTTAGAGCTCAATAATTCGGCAATTCATTTGGCTTTAATAATCAGGTTTATGAAGAAAAACTTCATACTTGCAGACTTTGTACTCGTTTGTATCCTTGCCCAATTTGCACAATCTGGCGTCAGGCATTTATTGAAGCTACTGGGCATGGTTAAAACTCAAGACAGCGTAAGCACAATTATTCCAGATATTACAGGTTCCGACAAGTAAAGAATTTTTATAGTCCTGCCACAAATAAGCTATATATTGATTATTGACCATTTGTGACATGCTATAACGAGCAAAAATTAAAAAAAAACTAATAGGTAGGTTTAAAATTAATAAATACAAATGTATTCTGACAGTGAATGAGTTAATTATGCTTTCTATTTGCAAAATTCCTCAACCTTAACACAAAATAAGAAAAAAAGTGAATTTTTAAGAAATTTGCGGGATTTCCCGGGATAAGAAAAATTTCCCGGGTTAAAAAAACAACCAGGATCCCGTTTGAGAAACCCTAGTAAATATGAAGGAGCAAACATATTCTTCCACACAAGGATAAACAATAGCTATTGAACATCACCCAGCACAATACTACTCAAAATGAAAATCAATAGAAAGTTTGTAGGGGGAAAAAGGATTTGAAAAATATTGTTATTCAGGTACTCAAATACATAAATTTGTATAAAAACAAAGTATGGTACTGTCTCTAAAAAACATGATAATGTTCCTGGTCTGTCATATCAACTAGTTTGCAGTCTAATATTCTCAAATACTGTATTGCCACTCCAACAGATACAAACTACGCTTTAAGGTAAGCCAGAAAACATTCTTCAGTTATTTTGAAAAGAAACTAATAAGCAGGATAGTGAAGACAACAGAATCATAAATTATCCACAAAGACTTCAGAGATTTTGTGTATGTGGCCAATTAACTTCTGTATAAACTCTTTTGAGCACACTTTAATGTGTGTGTACATTATGAAGATGGAAAACAAACTATTTGTATGAGGGAACTGTAAGGGGCAGTCAAATTAAAACGAGACAAATGGGGAAAAAAGTAAGTAAACTGTTTATTATTTCAAAGTAATCGCCATAACTGTTAATACATTTATTCCACTGTGAAAAAAGATTATCAATGCCTTCATGGAATAATGTTTGCAGTTGCCTACGGAACCATGATTGTACCCAGGTGTGCATCTATTCGATCTAAGCAAATCAACGGCCCCGAATGTCTTTCTTCGGGGCTCCAAAAATATGGAAATCGCATGGGGAGAAATCTGGACTGTTTGGAGGGCATGTAAAGGCTTCCCAGCGAAACTTGAAGCATGTCATCAAGTCCAAATGCCCAGGAATGTTGACGGACGACATCATTCCATTGCAGGATAATGCCCGTCCACATGTTGCCAAGGTTGTTTTGACTATACTGCAGTAGTTTTGCTGGGAAGCCCTTACACATTCTCCATACAGTCCTGATCTCTCCCCATCAATTTTCATATTTTTAGAGCCCTGAAGAAAGATATTCGTGGCCGTCGATTTGCTTAGGACAAAGAGAAGCACGCCTGGGTACAATCATGGTTCTGTAGGCAACCGCAAACATTATTCCATGAAGGCATTGACCATCTTTTCTCACAGTGGGATAAATATATTAACAGTTATGGTGATTACTTTTGAAATAATAAACAGTTTACTTACTTTTTTCCCATCTGTCTTGTTTTCATTTGACTGCCCCTTAAATATAGGAGTATAAAAATAGAAAATTTAAACTTACAATAAGTGACTATTACAAATATTTAGGACTGGAATTAAGCCAATATGGGAGAGATAACTGAGCAACAGGATACAGGAAAAAATAAAAAAAGGCAACTTAATTCTGAATGGAATCTGATGGAATGCTAAAATCTCAAAATGAAATATTTGTAACACCATAGTGAAAGGTATATTATGTATTATAGAGAGCCAATACATAATAAATATCAAAATACAGTAGAGCATCAATTATCCGAATCAATTGGGGACTGGGGTTGTTTGGAAAATCAATATTTCGGATAACCGATTATGTATGAAAAAATATATTAATTTATCCCATGTTAAAATTTTTCTTCATTGCGGTTTACTTCGCGTTGAATTTTTNTTTGGTTTCATAGATATCCACTTAAATATATAAATTTAAAAAATATATTTAAAAATAAAAAATTTAACTTGAGTGTTATTATTAATGAACACTAGCAGGCTAATTATTCAAAAGAAAATAATTTTTTAATTTATTTAGAATCTTAACTGTTAGTGTACAACCGTCTTTACGAAAGAAATAAGTGAGATCAATCAGATAACAACACAGCTTCTAGAATGGTGATTTTCAGCTGGTTTGCCACAAAAATTTTTGAAGGTTATTAAATAAATATTTTCAAAAGCAGCCCAAAGAATAATAAAAAAACTTGTATAAACGTGTATATAACATAGTAAAAATATACTGTATTTACTCGCATATAAGACAAGGTTTTTATTCATTTTTCACTGCTTCAAAAACCTAGGTCGTCCTATACATGCGTGCAAAGGATTCTTTGCATTTTTGCAATAATTTTTGTGAATCATGTATTCATATTTTTTACCGGATGCTCATTCTCTGGTGTTTAAAAACAAATGTATTTTATCTGGGTCGTTTGAATCCTTCTTGTGTATTGTCAGGAGTAAAGATGAATAGCACAATAGGAAAAGCAAAGCTTTTGAATTGAATTCCAAAATCATACGGAAGCCCGATATAAGTTTTAGTCCATTCCCACTTGAAAACAGATGATTATTCGAAAATCAGAATGTGGAGAAACTCATAAGTGTAATTGACAGAGAGTGGATTCGACTGTTAATAATTGGATAAAAGGTATCCGATTGTCCAGATTTACACAAAGAAATTATGTTGTTGATTTTACAAGATTTTTCCTTAAAGTTCAAATGCATGTAAATGCACTGACATTTTAATGTCTTATTTGTGATTAAATGAAATAAGATTTGAATTGTATTAATAAATCTAATTTTCTTTATTTTGATCTTTAAAGTCACACCTCGTCCTATATGCGAGATCGTCTTATAAGCAAGTAAATACGGTATATTCGTAAGCAAAATTATATTTGCATAACACCGGGTTATTTCATTGAAAATGAAATTTTCTTTTAATCAGAAATGTCCATATTTAGTTCAAATTATTTTAACTTTAGAAATCTACCCGACGTCCCACTATTTCTAAGGCCTACTATTGTGTCACTTTTAAATGCAAATTAAGGCAATATTAATTGCTTTTCTTGTGTAAATGAAAATTATTAATTTAAATAACTATTGTTGTAACCTGCTACTATTTTAAGGAACAATAATACTGCTTTATTTAATTCACAAAAAATATAGACAAAAAGAATTAGGTTAAGTGGCAAGTAATGTAGTGAGAGAATGTTTACAAACACGACTTTAAATGTGTGATTTTTTTCCACTGCAGAAATTTAATTATAGGTTCAATTTTGCACGAGAAAAAAATTCTAAAGTTCTAGAATGGTGTTTTTCATATTATTCATACAATGTTGGGTGCTATCATCTTTATTGAATGCACTATCTTTACTGTAGAATTGCAACTCTTTAGTAATTTTTCTATTAATTTACAAAACCATTGGATAAAAAACACCAAATTATTAAGGTTGTCTTGTGATTTATTGTGGTTCCTTTCACTAAGAAAAGGAAAATCAAGTTTACTTGTCAAACATTCATTCCATCCTGTGCTTCAAATTTTTATTCTCATAAATCATTTATGTAGGAGAATGCCATTCCTTTCAATAATTCTGAATTCTCCTTAGATATTACCTAATTTTCAGTTTCAACACACAAAACTAATTACTAGATTACGTAACCCTTAAGCACTTTCTTTAATTTTGAGCAATAAATTCATTTTTCTTGATAAACAACACGAATGAATTTTTCTATAGGGTAATCAAACAGTAATAATGATATAATATGAAAGAAAATGCACTTTTGCATAATCATTTACATTTTTCTGCTAACTTACTGAATACAAATAAGATATATCTACAGAACTCAACCCTGTACTCTATTGTTTTTCTTTCTGCTGTCAAAACTGAGAGTTTTATTTGTAAATCCATCATTGGCCAGGCTTCCAAAGGAATTTGGCCGGATGTTTACCAATATGTCTGGCCCACACCATTTTAAAATTTAGAAGCTCCGGCATGGATTTGAATCTGATTTCCACGGGGTGGCGGGACGATGCCTCGACCGTCTCTAACCAAAGCTAAACTTTTGATTATTGTTTGTGTTTGATACAACGGTGACCAACTAGTCACTAAGAGTTAAAGAGGATGGTGTTTTAGTCAAGTTTGTGAAATCAGAAAACGAGTTAAAAACAAATACGAATAAATTGTACGTGGGTGCAAAGGACCCAAACGAGAAAGGATCGAGATGTTCGGAAACAATACGAACCTGCGGCGACAAATCCGGCGGGTGGCGGATTTCCGGAATATCCCGTGGCTCCGGCGGTGTTGAGTCCCGGATAAGGAGGAGGCATGTCGGTCATGTAAACTGTATTTTCTGAAATTAATTAAAAATCGTTAATTACAATTGTAATTAAAATTCGTTTCCAATTATTAACTATAGCACGAGATGGCGGCTTAATTCCATTCCATCTTCCAACTAGATGTTTGGATGTGATTACTACCAATGGATATTACCTTGAAATATTATAAATTAGAAGTTTCCAATTATGATTAATGAATCTGTTTGAGAATTTAAAGTAGAAAATTCTGACATTTTAACATGACATCAATTTGTCATTGTTTGAAATGTTTTTGTGAATTAACTATACATTTTTTTTATCGTTACAGTAGAGCGTCATTTATCCGAATCAATTGGGGACTGGGGTTGTTCGGAAAATCAATTATGTACGAAAAAATATATTAACCTATTCCATGTTGAAATTTTTCTCCATTGCGTATCGCTTCGCATTGAATTTTCGTCGATGTTAAGCCTAATGTAAACTTTTTAAAATAATAATCGTGGCTATTGTATTGTTAAAAATTATTTCTTTATTTTTTACAAACAAAATAAATATGTTGAAAAATATAAAAACAATAAAAAATTATACTTTAGAAGTTAATCTAGTATTAAAAACGTTTGATTTGGCACGACACACACTCCTCAGAAAAACACCACACAAAAGTGCCAGTGCTGCCAGCTAAAACACACACCAACAAAAAAAAATATTGGAGTAGCCCAAGATATAGCCAAAGATTGCAGCGCCACAGCACTAGCAAAAATTTAAATTTGCCCACTGGAATTCTTTTGGATAAACGACGCTCTACTATATTAGAGAACTTATTTTGTTTAACAAATATATTAGTAACATAGTAAATCCTGTGTCAATTTTTAAGTTAATTTTGATGAACTATTAGTAAATTGACAATTGTAAAGCCCAGTTTGTATTTTGAGAGAATGAAACAGAGGGGAAAAAACACTAAACCATTTATACTTTTGTATTTATACCAACAACTTAACAAAATTTATACCCTCTATTCTCTTTTGGTCTTCAGGAAAAGGGGAAGGAAGTTCTATTCTTCCATGCTTCTTATACCTCAGTTCTTTGTGTTGTTATTCCCAATATAATATTTATTGACACTTTTATACTTTACCTGTGTATTTTAAAAAATAAATTACTTGAATACAAAAGTTTTGAGTAAAAAGTAGTTTAAAATTTACATAAAATATTGAAATCTTGCTCCAAATTCTTTGATCAATATGTAATATTTGTTATTCTCTTCTCAAATGTAATAAATATATGTACCTTTCTTTCCAAACACATTTTGCAAACAAGATATGGCCTTGACGAGTGCATTAAAATGCATATGTATGGAAAATTTCTCTTCCATTGTTTCAAAATATGAACATTAATAAGGAGAGAGCAACAGAAAAGAAAATACATTGTTTTCATTTTAAAACAAGTAAACAAAATTGCCACTGCACTAGAACACATTCTTACAAGAAAAACTCCAAAAGGAAGTTTTAAATATCACTTAAAACTACCTTGGGATCATATAATTTAAATAAAGGATGGTGTGAAATAAATAATCCAATTCGAACGAGCCCATTTTTGTAAATGGAGTCTTCTTTGCAAATGAAAACATTTGCAAAGAAAGAAATTTACAATGAATCTATATACTCGAGAAAAATTACTATATTTTGGTAATTCTTCTGGCACTGCAGAAAAATCTGTTACTCATCTAAGTTTTAACAACCATTACCATCAACCCTTACTTATCTAACATTTTAGATTTTATTCTATAGAAACTACAAGTAGATTTGAAAAATTTATTATTACGACATAAAATATGCAAAATAAATTACCTGGTGGAACGTTGGGGAAAACGTTGGTCGGGGGTACGAATCCGTAGTAGCCTTGAGGCGGTGCCATATATGCCGGAGGAGGAGGAGAATAATAGGGACCCGAAGGGGGCACGTAAGGTGGTGGTTCCGATGGCATGTTTCTAGAAACTGCAAAATATAAAGTGTTTAACACCAAACAAAATATTTAATATGATAAAACAGGTACAGGTAACCCCCGTATAACACGGTAGTTATGTTCCAAAAAATTGCCGTGTTATGCGAATCCGTGTTATGCGAAACAAAGAACTAATACGAAAAGGAGGGTTAGGTTCCAAAAATTAAAAAACATGCTAGTATATTTTCATAATTAAGATATATATCTTTATTAAAATTTTTTTAAGTGATACATATTAATATAAATTAAACAATGTTTTCTTCGTCATCACTAAAAACACTATTAATTAACCGAGAGCGTTTTCTTTTTGGCAAGTTATCCTTATCCTCTGAGCATTTTTCTGCATTATCTTCAGATCCATGCTTTACCTTTTGCAAAAT